>NC_141821.1:16378236-16682879 GCF_982586985.1 Callionymus lyra | reverse complement strand
TTGTACTAACACATGTGTGGTGTGTCTGAAATCACGCACCTCTGCTCTTACACTTAATATTTTGAGTGTTGAACATAAATGTATGTGTATTTTTATCCCTCCTTCCAACGCCCATAATGTCGACTCCAATCATTTATCGTCCGTGTCTAATTAATGGCCCCAAAAAATCTATTTACTGAAACGTCATCTCTGATGCCTTTCGTTGGTCGTCTAGCTTTTCCTCGGGCGAACACCTCGGACACCTCACGGCGCGATGACCGGATCAAGACAACTCGTCTGTCGTCGTGTGAGAGCGGTGGCTCGACGCCCGTGCCACCCAATCCCAAACCAGCCTGAAGATAAAAATAATGTTGGCGGCTTGCGCCCCGCGATCTTGTTCTTCCAGTCACTACCGACACGTTGGAAACTTGTTTTTTTCTAAAAGTCATCTCGTCGTCGGACGAGGTTATCTGGAGCAGTTTTAATGACGAAAGAATCCATCCGTTCCTCTCCAGGACTTGCAGTACCGTCTTCTGCCTGCAGGTCTTTAGTCGTGAGGCTCCACAGATTGAAGGATACGTTTAGGTTTTTTCCTGTAGTTTACAGTGTGGACACTGGAGGTCTCTGCTCCGGGCCTGTCAGCCGACTGTGTTTCAGCTGACCTCTGGAATAACTCTGACCAACATGATCCTCGCTGTCAACACCATTGCCTCGGTATAAGCCAAAATCATCCAGGTCAGCATTGGCTCCTACCCCCCTCCCCTCCCTCCCCCCAACTGTGATGACCACTGCTGGACAGAATGCTCTTGAGTTTTGGTTTTTACAATAAAGCAAAATCATATTTACCCTGTGAAAATTGGAGCAGAGTTTAGTGATGTCACTGATTCGTCTGATGAATGCAAGTTTGAGGAATCAACCCTGCATCATGTCTTAGTGGGGTGGTTGGGGGTCTTGAGTGACAGGCACAGGACAGCACATCCCTTATGTAAACCCACTTCTCCCGCCACCAAATTAGAGTGGCTGTTGCTAGCGCTGCTGCTGCTTCTTTTCGCAAATGAGAAAGTAAGCGCTGCGGTTCAGAAGTTCGCAGTTTGGATCCGTGCCGGAACTACTTAAGGCCGGTGCCGTTTTTTTTTTTTTTTTTTCTTTTTTTAATTCCCCCCTCAGGAGTAACAGGTGGTCCGGGTGACATAATTCTGGCTCGGCAATGGGATGTATAGAAGTTGAAGCTCATTACTGAAGACTATGTTCCACATGTTTGAGCAGTTTTATGAGCCTAATCTGAGCGGGAAGTGTGAGAATATGGTGAGGATGAAATGGCGGCAGCCATTTACCTGCTTCATAGACATAAAGTTACAAGTGTGTGTGTGTGTGTAGAGGTGTGTGTCAGCGAGTGTGTGTGAACTCATCCTCTGGACTTGTCTCAAGGCCTGACGGCGGAAGCTATTTATTCATAACTACTGGCATGTACGTGTTGGCGAGGAATGCCATTCAGAATGCAGAAAATATATTTAGTTCTTGCCAACAGACAGCAGAAGGCACCAGCGGGTCTAGCCCCCCGTGTGAGAACGGTTATTCCTGTCGCTGCATGGACTTTCAATTACTTTAATGTGCTTCTCCACTCCTTCCAGAATATGGAGGCTGATCAAGTAGGTTGGGAAAAGATTTATGTTCGTACACGATTATTCCCTTTGAAACTATCCTGAGTGATAACTTTTTAATTATAGCTTTAAACTAGAAACATGTATTCTTAACTGTGTAATATCAACAATAAATAAAAATTAAAAATTCCCAATAAAGATAATTGTTTGTCTATTTTTTCAAGAAAATAATATTATGGCAACTTTTGATTTAAGTTAGCGATCAGTTTCTTTTTATTTTATTTTTTAATAGCAATTGTAAGAATATTTTTCCATTATTATATTACTTTAATTGTAAATGTAGTTTTTATTAAACTTAGATATACATTGTTTATTTAATTTGAGCTAAATATATTGCTTGTTTTGACGTTTATTTATTGATAATAACATTACTTGTTTTTATCATTGCAATAATATGTTTTATCACAGATGGATATGAATTATGTTTTTTTTTATTATTTAATAACAGTTGTGAAACTCTCTGAAATTCATTGTTTTGGGTTTTTTTCTACTACTGCTTACAAAATATGTCATTTTTAAATCTTCCTCCTCAATAAAAAATACCTAGAATAGAATAATCGAATTAATATATTAATCATTTTAGTAATTTTTTAATTTTTTAATTTGAGTCGTTATACAAACAACTATCAATAATAATAATATTGTTTAGTTTCTTTAAGCAAAAAAAACATGTTAAAATATTTTCATTGATTTAATATTAGATTATATCTTTATGCAAGAATCCATTCAAAGCACTTTTCTTATTATGCAGCTGAAGTCATGTCCAACTGTAATTTAAATAACATTTACTGCATTTTACTACATAAAACATATTCAGCAAAAGTTTTTTGTCGATAATTTTGTTATTAATTTTCATGACGGTAAAAAATAGAATGGATTTATTTACATTAAAATTATTTTGAAAGAATAAATCAATACATTAAATTTCATCAGTGAGTAAGTGTCATTATTCAAGGATCAAACCTAAATATAATAATACTAATAAGCGTGATAAGTATTAAGAGTTGCTGGTGCCACTAATGGGAAGGTGCTTGAGTGGAAATACCCCACAGCTGCAGTCAAACTGTTGCTCCGTGTTTGATCCTCCTGTCAAACGTTCAGACCTCACTACTGTGCAGACGCTTCTCACATGGCTGCAGACCAGACGTCAGCTGAAGTTTACAATCGTGCCAGACGCTCGGAGAATGTGCTTATTGTTCAATTAGCACGTCGTAAATGCACGATGAGCTCTCGCGTCCGCAGTTTAGAAAATTATATAGATTTATTCATTGAGCTGATCCTCGCACGGTGCTCGAAGTACTCTGAGAATATGTTAGTAACGTTTTATTACTTTTTAAAGAGTCTACAGGTCAGATGGTTTTTTCTCAGCGCTGATGAAAACCTGTCGACCAACCCGGTCCACTAGTAGTTCAAGTTAATATGAATGTAACGATAATGATTAGTTATTTGACTTATACTCTTAATTCATGCTTGTTATAGAGTTAGCTCACTATTTCTGTAAATATATTAAATTATTACATTACACTTTCTCCTTTATATTTCAATTTAGTTTTACTATTGTCATGCAATATTTTAAAATTATTATTATTTATTATTATTATTATTATTTATTGAATTTATTCAATAATAATTCTTCAATTTAGCGTCTTGACACCTATTTTAAATGTTCAAACTCGACGTGAAGTCCCTCCTCAGCACAAACTGTGCAGCGAGAATTCTGAGCTGCTCTAGTAGAAGAACTCACATTTCCCTGATCCTTAAAACTCTTCACTGGCTGCCTGTTTCTTTTAAGATCAATTTTAAAATTCTGGTTCTTACTTTCTGATCTGATCCAGCCTTACACCCCAGCTCGGGCTCTGAGGTCTGTGGATCAGAATCCTCTCCCTCTGTGTTTGATGATCTACTGACTCCTTCAAGAAACATCTTAAGACCTTTTTATTTGTGAATGCGTTTCCCTGATTTTCTGGGGCTCCTGTGTTTGTCTTATATGTCTTGATCTTTTAAAGTATATATTTTAACTGTGTATTGTTTTTGATTGTTAAAGCACTTTGTGACTCTGGTCTAGAATTTGCTTTACAGATAACCTTTACTTACTTACCTACAGTCGTGGTGGCAGGTTTACCTTAATCTGGACCGGTCTAATGGAAAAGCTGCTTGTTTCAGCAGGATGATCCGAGAACAATGCGCCGTGATTTACCAGGTAGACACTGAGAGATTGTGTCCACAAGCCGGATTGTTGTTTGCATTAGCAGACGGTCGGCCTCAGCCCCTGCAGACGGGACTCATCCGGTTTAATTTGGTGTTTAATTCCAACAGTATTGTCGTGTGTGTGTGTTTCTGCTGCCTTGTGTAAACAAACTCAGGCCAGTGTGAAAGGTCAGTGTGTGGTTAAGTGGGGACTTCTCTACAATCACAATTGATGTGTGGCTGGATTTTCAACTATGTAGGGACTTGATTACTACGAGCTTCGTTATAATTAATTGTGAATAAAGTACCCTAGAATAAATAGATTATAATCGGTTATAAACTAGTTGAAATTGTTGTCGTGTGACACTGATGTTTGTTTTGATTCCTTATTTGGTAGTTTTGATTTGTCACATATTTTTCATTATTTTCTTTTCAAAAATTCTTATTTTTTAGCTCAAATATGTGATCCATGGAGAAATTAGTGAGCTCCGTAGAAAGATCAGATCAAGATATTGTTGTGTTTGTTGTTTTAAAAATGCCCAGTTATTTATTTATTTTTTATTTTGGAAGAAGTAGCATGAGGCACATCTCAACAATTAACTAAAAAGGTTGCGTATTTGTACATGGAAAACAACTTTTAATACGAGAGAAAACATGTCACACTTTCAGAGATTGTTTTTATATACATATGTAAATGGACTAAATGAAACGCCTATAGAAAACAATAATTTATAATCAATGAAAAAATCATAATGATAATGAAATAAATGCAGTATAAAAGGAGGAAAAAATTGAAAACATTTAGTAGAATAATATTGTGGAACAAAATAATGCCTGAATAAAAATGGAAAAAAGAACAATGTTGTGCAAAACTTTTTGAAAAAAAAAAAACCCCATAAAATATTACAATAAATAGACAGGATAAAAACTGAAATACCAAAATAAAGTAAACTATAAACAAAATAGATAAAATCTGAAATATACAGACTTGTATATAATATACAGAATATACAGAAAGTAAGATAACTAAAAAAAGCGAATAAAAAAAAACCCTTAAGATGGCGAATATAAAATCCGAAATATACAGAGAGTAAGATATGTAAAATAAATGATAAACACAATATAAAATGACAGAAAGCAAAAGTGAAATATACAGATACTCAGACATGTTAAATAAACTGTAGGATATGTATAATTTATAATATTATAATCTGAATAAATGGATTATAAACATCGAAGAAGTATTTAAGTGATCAACAATAATGACAGTAATGTTGTGGTCGACCTAAACCTAAACACATCTTCAACACATTTTCCTCTCAGGAGTCCGACGCTCACGTGGGAACAACAATAATCATTCACGAGAAATGATTAAAGACGAGTTTATTGCAGCCGAGGATCCGGTTTCATTAATGTAATTAAACGTATTTAATAACAGACGTGCGGCTCAACCGTGCATCACCACTCAGGTAAAATAAAAGATGTTGAAGATGCTCTTCGAGACGTTCCACGTCCTGGTCGACTTCCCAAACCTGCCCGAGGTCTCTGACGAAGGCTTTACCTCGCAGTATATTTCTCCAAATGACAGTAATTTACATATGATGCATTTAGAGACGAGGGGGGCAGCTTAATTCTATTTGGAGGTTTTCCTTTGTTTTAGGAGTCATTAGCAGCTGGCTCAAATCTAATTTGGACAATTTCATCAGGCCATCTTGGAGAGCCTCTGTGAGCTCATCAGAGAGGAGCATTTATTGCTAAGTGTTCTCTATTGCATTAGCACACAATAAAGTGGCCGGGGACTGCTACAGACGTTTATGTGGAATCTAGTTAACACTCCGACAATTCCTTTTTTATTGGGACACAATCAATTTTTATTCATTTTAAAGCCAGAATGCGTTCTTTCATTGTGTGCCCACTCCAGATTATTATGCCCTAAACTAATTACTCGGTTGTTTTCACAAAATGCAAATGTTTGTGTTGAAGCTTTCCTTATTGCAGTGAACCGACCAGATGTTTGTGCAGCGATGCTTGATTGTAGGTTTTCTTTTACTCCAATGTAACTTTTATAGAGTCAACGAAAAACACTTGTTAACATTGCCTCTGCCAAGGAGGTTAAGGACTGAATGAATTTCAATGAAGTAGGTTTCAAATTAGATAATTAAAACCAATGTAGGCCTAATACTATTTGGTTAAAAACAAAACATTTTTTAAATGAGCAACACGTTCCAAAATGCACTACATTAGTGAGGTTTTAATTTTTTTAATCGATTAAAAATTACTGAACATACTGAAAATTTCAATATAAAAAGAACTTTCTGTATTTCTACGAGTGGAACTTGGTAACTATTGTCAAATATAACAAGACAAGCTTTTAAACCTGAATACTCTACAGAGAAACTACGGAGGCTCAGAAAGTTTTTCAAATATATTTACAAACTATTGAAACAAATGAAGAAACGGTAGAAATATTCATGAGCAAAAACAAACACAAACTCATAAGCAGATTTACAAACCATCTAATAAATAAACAGTGAAACAAATGTGGAAATTCTGAAGTTTTTTACCAACCATTGATCAAATTTAGAAACCTAAAAATATACTTGCAAGCCAGAATTCAGAATTCAAGCAAAAAAAAATTTGAAACAATTATAAAACTTTGCAAACTATGTGAATTTGCTTCAATGGTTTTAAATGGTCATCATTCAAGCACATTTAGAAATCATTGAAGCAAATTTACAAATTCTGAAAGAAAATGTACAAACCATTGGATTAAATGTATAAATCATTGGAACACATTTACAAACCATTGTGACCAATTGCCATACCATTGGTACACATTTACAAACCATTGGTACACATTTACAAACCATTGGTACACATTTGCAAACCATTGGTACACATTTACAAACCATTGGAACACATTTACATACCATTGGTACACATTTACAAACCATTGGTACACATTTACAAACCATTGTGACAAATGTAGACACGATTGGATCACATTTTTAAACCAATGGAAAAATTTAAAAACCACTGAAACACATTTACAAACCGCTGGAACACATTTACAAACCATTAGAACACATTTACAAACATTTGGAACACATTTATAAACTATTGGAACAAATATAAAAACGATAAGTCACCGTATAATACTGTTTAAAGCACCAAAATTTTAAATAAAATGCTGTATTTAATTTCCTTTCTTGGAGTTTCCTTGACAATATGAAAAAACACAGAGTTCTTCAACTAATTAAGAAGTGATGAGTGGATCCCAGCTGTTGGAAGCGGAAGCGTCTCTGTGTCAACTGGATGGCTGCATCTTCAATGTGGTGTGATAATTACAGCGCTTAAGTGCTCCTGGATCCAAGACCAGCCCAGATACCCTCTTTCCTCTTCCTCTCCTTCTCTAAGTAGCTCTTTAATGGCTCCTATTTAAACATGATATCATGCATTGTTTGGTATCAGATGTTCACCTGCTACCCTTCAGGATCCGCAGCAGCGGCGACAGACCTGTTGTTTCCTGTTGCTGTTTCACCTCCAAATCGTTGTCAGTCCAACAGTCACGTGACGCGGTGTCTGGTTCCACCGTCCACCGACCTGCGATCTTGTATTGGTGACATGGATCATCTCGGCCTTCGTGTTTCTCCGACTCTCCCCTGCCCGGGATCCTAAAACGCTTCCAAGACCTTGACAAGATGACAAGTTAGCATTGATCCATCGTTACTTAGTGGGAAGCTTTAAATAATATATGGACCTGGGAGCACTAACAGTGCACTCGGCTATCAGAGGTGGAGGGCACCGGGCCCTCGTGGCTCCAGACCCTCCGAGGTCCTCTGGGTTCCATTTAATTAAATGATCCCATAATGAAAACTCCATAATGGAATTAATTTTAATTATTAATCAGCGGCCGATTTAAGCTGGAGTCGGCATGAATTATAGATAAGAGTTTTTCAGCGTTAATTAAAGGTGCAAATATATGAAGGATTCTGCAGGTGCTGCTGGTGCAGATCAATGGATCCACAGGGTTCTGTGACAAACACATTGAGACATTATTTAAAAAGTATGTTTATTAAAAATGTACCCAATTGATTTAGAAGTGTGTCTATCTACATGGTGCATCTTGAGCTGTGACAATAAAGACTGCATAAGTAACGTGTTAAAAACAATACAGTCGTATTTATGATTTTTATGAATATATATGTATTATGTGTCATGAATCCGGCATTAGAACTCCAAATGTATTGGTTATGAGCCTTCAAACAATATGAACTTAAAGTTTGTAAATTTACTTCAGTGATTTGTAAAAATGTGTTGTAATGGTGTGTACATTTGTTTTCAAGTTTTTAAATATGCTTTAATAGTTTGAAAGAAATGAACAAGAGATTTGGAAAAAAATATATATATATTTGCTTGTGTAGTTTGTAAATGTGTTTCATGGTTGGTAAATTTGTTTTAGACTTTTTAGGTTTGTTTTCATGGTTTGTAAAATTGTTTCAATGATTGAAAATAATTTTTTTAATGTAAAGCTTGAATAGTTTGTAAATGTGTTTAAGACTTTTTTTTTTAATTAATTTCAATGGTTTGTAAATTTGTTTCCAAGTTTTTTTATTTTCTTGGATAGTTTGTAAATGTGTTCTAGTGGTTTGTACATTTGTTTTAGAGTTTTTTTAATTTGCTTGGATCGTTTGTAAATGTGTTTCAATGGTTTGTACATTTGTTTCTGACTTTTTTAATTTGCTTTGATTGTTTTGTTAATGTTTTTTGTACATTTCTTTCATCCGTTTTACAGCATCTGGAGATGGCGTTTGCATTAATTTCCACAATGGCTGAAGTACTGAGAACTTTTACAATCTCAAATCGCCTTTCTCTCATTTTGTAAACAAAACCAGAGTTCAAGACTGTTCTAACACCAGGGGGAGCCAGAAATAAATTAGTTGAATCCACTTTAATAGTTGATTCAAACCTTAAGCTATTGGTTATTTCCTCTTTGTCATTTTATTGCTAATACAGAGTTTATTGTGACGAATGAGAAAGAGTGAAAAAGTGACGGACCATAAAACTGGAGAAATGTTTTTCTGGATTGGTTTTATATTATGAACATACACATCCCTGATCAGGTTTGTTTGCTAATTATCTTCTGATGTTTGTATTTCTGCAGCGAGGTGCCAACTCAATTCCTAAGGTGTTTCCAGTAGAAGATTTTGGTGGCAGGCCAGTGAATTTAGGGAAGATTGTTGGCGCAAAGTGGATCAAAGTTTGTTCATATTTTGGTTCAAATTGATATTTTTAATTTACTTTTAACTTAATTGCAGTGGAAGTGGCCGGGGGTCAAGAATGTCACGGCGACGCTGAGCCGAGTACATTTATCAGGCTTCATCAATAGCGGATTAATAATTCAGGTGTAGTCTGGGGCTTCTTTAGGGCAGGGTTTCAGCAAGCTTGTAATTTTGTAAATTGCATTGTCATCATGCGATGGATGGGTCGCATTCTTTTAGAGTCACGGCTATTTCCGTTCAGTCTCCGGGGTAATAATGCAGAGTGCTGTAAGGAACATACAGTCGCAGCGTATTGTTTGAAGGTGATCACGGGTCATTGTTGTTGGTCTAATTCTGGGCGGAACACTTGCTTCAAAACATAGTGAGACTCTGTGTTTTTTTTTCTCTTTTATCACACACCTGAGACCATAAATCATGAGACACACTTGTGTATATCAAATATGTACATACAGTATATCCTTGACTATAAAAGTTAGTGCAGATCAATAAAACAGGATCATTTTTTTACTCTTAAAGTTAAAATCATAATGAAACTCAGGGTCAAGGTGACCCAAAGGCCTGAAAATAAGTGTATTTTTTATCCCTTGGGTTGTCTCTGGGTCAAGTCAAGGTCAGGTGAACGACCTCCCTGTCTTCCATAAAAACATATGCAATTGTGGAGGTCGTTCATCTTGATCCAGAGACAACACAAGGGATACCACAAGCACATTCGTTTTCAGACCTTCGGGTCATCTTAACCCTGAGATAACACAAGGGTTAAGAGGCAGACAAAGAAAAATTGTAGAGCAATGAAAGATAATAAAATATGATTGTCACGCAAACTTTAAAACAGAACTTGTTCAAGAGAAAAAACTAGGAATGCACCAAATTAAAGTTCTTGTCTGAAACTGTCTTGAAATGGGGTCCATTGAAACTGCTGCATCACAGAAAGAATCAACAATGCAATTGACGTGTGAATATTTGTGTGGCACTGATATTCATGTTAATGTGTATTAATGTCACGGTGAACTTATATTTATTTCTGTTGTTTCTAATATTTAAGGCCAAAATGTTTGCGTGCACAAGGTCAGGAGTTCTGTTGCAGGCTGGGAATCACTGCCATGAATATATATAAAAAATTCATGTAGAATATTGTTTGTTCTTTTTGTAGAAATGACACTGAAACTGTATGAATGAACCACGATCTGCATCGCTTTTCTGTTCGGTAATGTCACCTGTGCCATTATGGTGGTGAGTAATGGTACTTAAGGGTACACAAGGGCAGCTCACCAACGCATTAAATAAAAGGTTTTTATCACTTAAATGTGAAAAGAGAGATATAACCATTCAAGTTGAAGTTATTTTATTGTCAAATACGCATGTATTAAGACATACAGCATAAATGAAATCGTTGTCCTCTCTGACCCACGATGCAAAACATGAAAACTTAACAACAGACATTAAACACTTAAAACAATTAAAGACTTAACCGTTTAAGACTTAAACAGACATTAATTAATAAAGACATTCAAGAAAATAGGTTAAAAAAAAATAAATGAAATAAATAATCAACAAACTTAATTAATCAACTAATAAACTATAAAGTTGATGCTGTAGTTTTGTCTATAAACTGTTTGGGGGAAAAGTCAAATTGACATTTCAATTCATTTATTGTCTTCACTGAGTCAGAATTCTAAGGAAGTGAAAACATAAATGATTCACACTCGCTCCATACATCTTCTCTCTCCATGCAGGAGCGGATCCTCGTACCGAGGTGTTTATTTTGGATATAGAGGCGATGCCCTGGATGACTGGAATTTCTTTGTTGTGGTTTCCTGTCCTTTTTCTTTTTTTTTGCAAAGATGAGTCGAGCTGCTGGTATTGATGAATCACGCGTTGATCATCAGAGGTCCTCGACAGTTCACTGTCGTTTCCTTCATCTGGAGGTTTTATCACAGAATCTTCCTGAGCTCGGTGATCATTTATCTCTGAGTTGAGGAAATACATTATTCATCAAAAAGTGTCAGGAGTTCTTGAGGAAATTTCCCTTTGAGCATTTGGCAGAAAGTACAAAGTACAAAGAAATACAAATATATTCTTTTTATCTCTAGAAAATAAGAGTTTTCATATAAAAAAAAGGTTCACTTTTTGTATGTTTAATCAGTATTTATATGCTTCTATACTTCGACTTCCAAAGGGTGTTGTTTATCATTACATGTTGTATTTGTATCAAACATGTGGAAATAAAAAAATAGATGTAATGTAATGTACTGTAACTTCAGGCCCAACTCATTTGTAAGCAGCCCATAAGAAATAAAAACACGTTTTACACAATATAGAATTGTTTAAAAATAAATATTATGTACTTACCATCCACTACCTCTTGTTAAACACAGTTTTAGAGGGTTTCTATTAATAAAGTCTGTCAAAAGTATTTTTAAATGTAGCTTTAAAGAGCAACTCATTTGAAAACACAACTTCCCTGACTCTCTGACGTGTTTCAAATGTTTGATTCTTCCTCTTCAAGATACAGTAAGTCTCTCATCAGAACCATGTTTTGAACGTATTACTTTTTAAAGTTCTCCCCCGTCCCAATCTCAGCGAACAAGAGGTTATGAGAGCGGAGTCCATTATGACCTAATAATGGCTTCACTCCTCTTCCAACCAGCTGTAATCACGCCTGCTTTGTTTATACAACGAATCCCTTGGAGGTGGAGACTTCTGGGGGATTGATGACACGGTCATCGGTGACAAACCCCACTGCTTAACCAATCACAGCAGAGTGGGCGTGGTTATTGCAAGCATGATATAATCTCCAGAAAAACAGGTTTTCAGTGGGCGGGGCTTAAAAACCTCTTTTTTTTAATGTAATTATCTCAATGAAAATATATTTTTGTACAAACAATAGAGTCCAAGATCAATTTAAGAGACAATTAAATCAGCACATTAGTTGATCTTTAAGTGTGTGTTGGAGTTCTGGAGTTTTAAGAGGTTGACAAAAAAAAAATTGGGTGAAACTTCTACTGTAGAGATTTTTTAGTTAACGCTCAGATATCAAGTTTAAATTGCAAATGTAAAAACAATGATGGAATAATCTCCTGGAAAACTAGATATTTTCCAATCTGGTGGTGAACGTATCGAACCATCAACGTCAGTGTTAGCTGATCGATATGATTCAACTTGTTTGTTGTGTTTGTTTATATTACCTTTTATTAACAACTGCAGTCATCAAGGACATCGTCAGCCACAGCAGATATGAAGAGATGGAGAAGTCTATGTCCGGTGCAAGAGGTAGAAGTTGTCTTTGAAGTTTGTTTTCGAAGACATGAAATAGGAAATCTGAAACGGAATATAACAATATTCTGCTCATGTCTGCGGTCCTGGTGCAGCCTTGGACACGAGTGTAACAAGGCCATGACAAGCCCAGTGTTAAGAGCTTTTTTGGACTGTCTCGAGACCACGGACACTGTTTTCATACTTAATATCTGTCCAGTAAAAACATACATGGAAAAACAAACAGATGAGACTAACATCTCTAACGAATAACCATTACAAATAATTATTAATAATTAGACATTGATATGAGCTGGATTTGAAGCCTTTAAACCCCTGAACAGATATTTATAACCTGTGATCCTCTCATTACAAATTCAACTTCCTGACTGAGGAAGTCGACTTTTGTTGGTTTCTCTTCTGCTCTGAAAACATAAAGACGACATTAAAAGTTCACTGTGTTTTTTTAACTTCTGCAGTGTATAAAAATGTTCTGCTCATATTCTTAGAGGGTTTGAAAAATAATGAATTCAGGTTTACATCCATCTAATCAGTGTTATAGTTGTTGTTTCCTCCGGATCACTCGGTTCGTTCGCTTTGCTTGTTATTACACATTCTTTGCTTTCGTAGCATGTAGAATCAATTAGACACTCTTCCTGTGCTGCAGTATTGTCCTAGTAAAACAATCAACTCAGCGCTGTCTCCTTCCTACATGCTGATCTCAGTGACAAACACCAGACTCGCGCTGAAGTCACCAGACATTATATTGCACCGAGTCCTGAACTCTGATTATCCCGCGAGCCTCGAGTGCGTTCACCACCAACACCGATGCTGCAGCGACGAGTTTGTCGGAACCTGCTTTAAAGGTTGTTTAGAAGTGAGTCCGTCTGCAACTTGCTGCTCTCTTTGCTCTCAAATGAGCTTCAAATGACACTTGTTAGAACAGCAAAAATATATGTTTTTTTCTTAATAGTTATACACAAAAAAACACAAATAAACCTGATAATGTTATATTCTTATTAGAAAAAGTGCATTAAATAATATTGATAACATCATGACTTTCTACCAAATTCATTTTGATTATTTCCCTTTTAGATCTTTTAGGAAACAAATGCCACTCTTCACATTACTCCAAAATGGGTATTTCATGTCACTTTTTTTGTCAAATAATTTAATATCATTTAAAAAAAATGCATTACATAATTGTTTTTTTTTGTTTTTTTTTAAGTTTTTAAGGCAAACATTTATTTTTAGTTTATTTTATCTTTAGCTGTAAGAAAATGTAGAAAGTTCAAATAATCTGTAATTATATCTTATTTAAAAGAAAGAATTTCCCGAAGTAGACCTCCTAAGGGATCAATAAAGTTCTACCTAACCTAACCTAAAAGTATATTCTGGACGATAGAATCAGGACAAATTATTGACAAACATTATTTGTTTATAATTTTCATTTTGTAAGAAGAAAGCATCAGATTTCTATGTATTTATTCAACAAGTACTCAAGGGATGTGTTAATATGAGTGTTTTTTTTAACCACATCCTCCATTTTTTAATGAATAATCACTTTTTTAAGTTTCTGCTAATATTTCAGTCACTTACAATGGTTCATTTTATTCATAACAATGGTGAGAGGCCACATGATTATTGTATGGATGAATCTTGTCTCTATGCTGGTGCCACACTCTGGTCTGCAGGAGGTGTCACCACTGAGCTTCCTCGACTCCATCACTGGCTCCGACCCAAACTAAGTGGCTTTCATCCGGCCAATTCAAACAGACGTTTGACCCCAGACATTTGCCTAATGTGTTTTTCTTGCCTGGACTCCTGGCTTCACAAATGTCTCGGTGGCTGGCATGGTGGGGGTTTAGCGACTTCAGCGTTGATGATGGGATACACGGGGGGCGGGGGGGTGCAGCAGCCGAGCCCCCAAGAGCTCCTCTGACCCAGGGACCCAACTGGACGGGCAGCTGTGTACGAGACAGGGAGTGCCACATTTCTGAATCAGAGGCCGGACTCAGACAGTTGGAGCTGACAAATGCTGCCATTAGAGCGGTGCTGACAATTTATTACCAAACGTATTGGTATTTCAGGGAGCAGCCCCGTTAGGATTTACGGCGGACGCTTGTTGAGACTCTGTCATTAGAGCAGGGAAACCAACCTGTGGAGACTCTGACACTTGCAGTGTCACTTTCCACACGAGTGTCATTTGAATTTTAAAATAAAGTCAACCACGAACCAATTACGATGAGAAGAGACACAGAAGTGCAAATACTATCTTTACATTAGTATTCATTTTTTTATTAGTATTTTAATTGAATCTGCTGGAGTGTGTTTTTAATCCTTTATTAAGCAAAATAAAATAGTAATATTAATAGTTTCAGTGTCTTACAAGGGGTTGAGAAAACATCCATATAGTTTATTCATTCAAATCGAATTGTTACTTCCCTAAGACCCTGGCTCCTGCAATGGTTAATTGACGTCATTTTCTGTCTGATAGGTGACTTATAGAAACAGTTTCTTTGTAATAGCCAGACATGTAAGCAGTACAGGGTGATATGTAACACTGGGCCTTTTTTATATTGTCCATCCATCCATCCATCCATCCATCCATCCATCCATCCATCCATCCATCCATCCATCCATCCATCCATCCATCCATCCATCCATCCATCCATCCATCCATCCATCCATCCATCCATCCATCCATCCATCCATCCATCCATCCATCCATCCATCCATCCATCCATCCATCCATCCATCCATCCATCCATCCATCCATCCATCCATCCATCCATCCATCCATCCATCCATCCATCCATCCATCCATCCATCCATCCATCCATCCATCCATCCATCCATCCATCCATCCATCCATCCATCCATCCATCCATCCATCCATCCATCCATCCATCCATCCATCCATCCATCCATCCATCCATCCATCCATCCATCCATCCATCCATCCATCCATCCATCCATCCATCCATCCATCCATCCATCCATCCATCCATCCATCCATCCATCCATCCATCCATCCATCCATCCATCCATCCATCCATCCATCCATCCATCCATCCATCCATCCATCCATCCATCCATCCATCCATCCATCCATCCATCCATCCATCCATCCATCCATCCATCCATCCATCCATCCATCCATCCATCCATCCATCCATCCATCCATCCATCCATCCATCCATCCATCCATCCATCCATCCATCCATCCATCCATCCATCCATCCATCCATCCATCCATCCATCCATCCATCCATCCATCCATCCATCCATCCATCCATCCATCCATCCATCCATCCATCCATCCATCCATCCATCCTTTCACGACATTAAAACAAGATGTAGTCGTCACTGTTGTGTGTTTGCAGTGAGTCTTTCAGAGTCGTGTTAGTCAAACAAGTCTCATAATGCAAACGTTTCTTTCAAATCGTCCATGAAAAAGACTTGAAATATGGTGTTTGTTCTTCTCCTCCGTTGTGACTGTTAACCGAGCGTATATTCTGCACCTAATGTCCGCGCTGGTGCTTCCTGCTGTACACACTCTGACTAATAGGTCTCTTAAGTGTGCTTGTTTAGCCTCGCTGGGGCCAATGGAGAGCTGTAAAGCATGGCAGTCAGGATGCTTGAGGTCTTCATAGACTGTCCCCAGGTGTGCCTGTCCGACCGTGAATCAAAACTTCTGCTCGTGACGGAAGTTCCCAGCAGTGATTGTGACATCATGTTTACATTCCTAGTTGACCGCTTTTTTTTTTCTTCTGTCCTTTTGTTCGAGAACATTTTGTCTTTGTTTAGTTTCGGTTGTTCCACTTCCATTTGGGTTAACCATGTGCTTTGTTGCTCGGTCCAAAGAGGAAAAGCTCTGGTGTTGGTCGAGATTCTGTGTTTACTGTGATCACTGCTGCTCCTCGGATCTCATGTTTACGTTCGCTCTTCACTCAGAACTTTCATTCACCACTTGAAAGCACTTGACACGCTACTAATTTACCTTTACTGCTTTCAAATGGTCTGTCTACGCTGTCAGAACATGTGTGTGTGTTTATACATATATTATGTGTGTGTTTTGGAAGCTTCTCATTAAATATCCTCAATGATAGTCAATGATAGAATAGATGAGGAAGTGTTAGATTCTTCAGGTCCTGCATAAATAAATCATCGCTGTTGTCCGTGTGACGGCCTGGTTTAAAGGTCACCACAATAAAACAACAATTAAAAAATGACTCATTCATTAAACTCATTTTCTACTCACCCTCATGGATCTTCTGCTACAAACAAACTTAGATATAGAATTGTTTAATTTTTCTCCTTGTTTCGAAGCTTCAATACAAGATGGACGTTACAGACGAGCCGTATGAAGGTATTTGGATGAATTTAAGCATTTTTTTGGACAAAGACATAGACGGAGACTACTGAGCTCCAGTTGCTACATTAAAATGAACAAACATTTTTGTCTATTACTCTATAAAGTAACAGATTACTATGAAAATAATCCGAACCCTTAGTCATCATGAGGGTGAGTAGAAAATGAGTTAAGTTTAGATTTTGGGTGAACTATCACTTTGGGTTTGTCGCTGATTTTGGACCAGCAAGTGGACGACACACATGTTCTATGTGTTCCCTCAAATTTGACAAAAAATGGATTGATTATCTTTAGCTTTTGTTGTTGTATCTCCTACCTATTATTTATTCATTCACCTTTCATCTATTATATGTTTTTGTCCAACATGTAACTTTTAGGATTCAGTCGAATCGATGACACAGCAGGTGGCAGGAGCATTCTGGGTACTTTTGACAACACCCCTAGTGATAAGTGAGCAAAAAAATTGTCCAGAAAAAACGACGGTTTCTTCATCTCATCTGTTTTTAAAGAATGTTTCTAAAAGACAGACGAACAGAGACGACCACAGACCTTCCTTGAAGAAGATGAATAAATAAATAAACCAAAAGCAACCTCTGGATTGTGAAGGTTAACCAAGATAAATGTAAAACCTTTACTTATTTAAATTATAAAACTATGATGTTTAATAAAGATTAGATAAAGAAAAAGTATTGAATTAAAAACAAAAAAACACATACGACCGACTCTGATATTTCTCACTTACTTTATGTATTTATTGTATTATGACTACTTTCATTCATTTAAATTTGACTATCATCTTATCCTGAGTCTGACTTTTTCTCTTTTAAATCAATCAGTTGAATAAAATGACGTCTTATTAATATTTGCAGTTTATATAGAAATAATAATGTTGATTTTTAACTTAATCTATCACTTATCTTCTATTAACATCACACTTTCTATTGATCGAGATGTTGGGCAAACACGAGGTGAAGTGAGCGACAGCCAGGTTTGTATTTTCCTGGTTGAGACGTGTCACTTACTAACGCCTGTACAAATATATGAAAGCTGTTATTGTACCACGAGTTGTCGCAGCTTCGGTTTCTTAACGCCAAACGAGTAACTCGACCCCTTCGCTGCTCCTGATGTGTGACGCTGTCTAAACAAGCTGCTAGTTTAAAATCCAACCCATTTTTCTCGGGAAAAAACATAAGAAAACAAGTGTTTTGTTTCCACCGGTCGATCCCGATCTCGGCTCCTTCTTCTTCACCAGTTAACGTTAACTCGAACTTGTCGCTGTGGAAACAACAGGCGGAGACGTTTCTGATTTGACAGATTCCACATACTAAGATTCCGGCGGGATGTAGAGCCGCCCTCGTTATCTCAAACGGGAATGAGCCATTTAAGAGCGGGTCTATTTTCACGTGGGCCGGAGTCCGAGCGGATAACCTGTTGGCAGGAGGACGCTGCGGATCTCTCCTCACTCTAAATTGCAGGCCCGGCATCCCTGCCACCCCAGCATGGAGACCATGGAGTCCCGTCCAGATAATCCTTAATAAAGAACGGCTTCGCGGTTAATCTTAGCTCTCGGCTCCGATTTCTCACTTGATATAGTTTTGGGCGAGTGCAGTTTTAGCGCTGATGTCAGTCGAGCATCTTTTGTTGAGCTTCCATTTGGCTCTACGAGGAACTGCGAGTGCTCAGGATTTGATGGACATGGATGATTATTTCTAGACGGATCAAGTATTAACAACTGATTTTCTATGTTAGTCACCTGCGGAACCAACAGTACTTTAAAAAGTATTTATAAACTATTAAGCGGCCTCATCACATTGATTAAAGGGTGATATGTCAATCAAACTAACTGTAATAGTTACTGTACCTCTTTGGGTTCCCAAATAATTCTAAATCTAGTGAGTAGCGATGTTTTTAGGATCATCTACCCCTCCTTTAGAGAACCATGTTGTTCTGGTCTGGTTGGATTACATGTTGTGTAGGTATACTGTATGGACCAATAAGTGTTTGGTTCAAGAGTTCCTCAAGATGTTTAACCATGAAGATCCAATGCAGATTTTGCTTTACTATAACTAACTTTTCGTTAAAAAATCTAGCCATAATTCAGCTTAACCACTGGAGGGATACCACCAACACATCTAGTTTACCTTGACCCAGAGAAAACACAAAGGTTAAAGCAAAAGAAATGTCTTGTTTTTTTTGCTTTCTTTCATGAACAAATAGTGACATTGATGTTACACATGGACAGGAAGGAGAGTCTTACTAAGAAGTTCAAACTATTAAGTAGATCAGTTTGACTAACATGGAATCCATCTTTGTTAGAGACTCAGTAACACGCTTCAGTATTTAGCCGTTACCATAGCGTCGCTCTTCTATTCCATAGAATTTTTGAAACCTTCTTTCTTCAATGTCGCCGGTGAGACGTGAGGCTGTGGGACGTTTCTAAACCCTTGTGTTATCTCAGGGTCAAGGTGACCCGAAGGCCCAAAAGCAAATGTGTTGGTGGTATCCCTTGTTTTGCCTCGGTGTCAAGGTGAAAGACCTCCACCACTGCCTATGTGTTTCTGGAAGTCAGGGAGGTCGTTGACCTTGACCTAGAGGCAATTTTTGTTGGGCCTCCTGGTCACTTTGAACCAGACACAACACAAGGGATACCCCAAACACATTTGTTTTTAAAGGCCCTCGGGTCACTTTGAACCAGACACAACACAAGGGATACCAAAAACACATTTGTTTTAGGGCCATTGGGTCACCTTGACCCAGAGACAGCACGAGGCATACCACAAACAATTATTTTGTTTATTTTTTTGGGGGAGGGACATTCCAGTCACTTTGACCCAGAGAAAACACAAGGGATACCACAAACACATTTGTTTTCAGGCCTTCAGGTCAATTTGACCCAGATACAAGACAATGGATACCAGAAACACATTTGTTTTCGGGCCTTTGTGTCACTTTGACCCAGATAGAACATCAGGGAAACCACAAACACATTTGTTTATTTTTATAACAAATAAAGTACAAACTTTTTAAAATAGAAAATACATGAGATGCAAGGATTGGAGAAAAAAAAAAGAATTTGACTCCAGAAGTAACATTTCTTATCTATCGCCGGGTCCGCCCCGTGGTGCCCTCTTACCTGGACAACACATGTGAGTAATTACAGTTTAGTAACGTGTCACTTGAGCGGTGTGAGTGACTAACTTAACCACTTATTGTGCTGCGTATGTCACGGCCGCGCATTGAAACTGGAGCTCACAGATTTACCTGCCGGATCGTAAACGCTTGTATTTCCAGCCTGTTGGCATCATGGCTGGAGTTCAGTCCGGGCTGAGCAGCTCCTCGCGGGCACAGGACGCCGAAGACCCCGGAGACCCCCCTCCATTCATCTCAGGCCATGTGACGAAAACAATGAAAATTCTATTATGTTTTACAAAGCAAATGCCTTTTTATTGAAAACTCGTCGCTTACTGACTTCACATGTGCAGAGTTTTGTGTTTCTTGTCCATTGTCTTTGTGCTGTCAGCGGCTCCTCACCGGCCTTCTCTTTTGTTTTGACACGTCATATGGAGACTATAAATGTTCCCGAGATCGACGCGTACGATTTCACATTTTAAATAAGATAAAAAATGTCTTAAAAAAACATTTATGAATTAAACTAAAGTTTTGATTTTTTCCATTTAAAGTAATGTATTTATGTGGGATCCTACACCACTTCAAAGCCTCTAAAGCCTTTGTAATATAACAGAAATAGCCAAGGGCTAAATGCTACAGCTAGCAGTGCTAATACTTTAAATATATGTTCTAGGATCTCTGTGTACATTTTCATGGCTGCACTTTTATTATTTATATATTAATAATAATATAATACTACGACTACTATTATTCAAACAGCTTTAAATTAGTTATTTGCGGTCTATCCTATTTAAAAACATAATCGAAGTTGGGTTTATGATGACAAAGGTCCAGAATAACTAGAAGGTATTTCTTATTTCCAGGTTTTGCCTGTTTGCAGTTTTCTATTTTTTCATTCTAATACATACAGTATTGCAATTTTTTTCAATATTTAAAATGTTTCTGCTTTTGATCCCAGTGAGCGTTTTTACAAGTTCTGGACAAATATTTCTCAGCTGAATATATGGTTGGCAGTACATGGAATCGTCTGTTCTTAACCCTGTGAAATACTTGTAAGTACATAAAAAGTATTTCTTGTTCAGTGTCAGTGGTGGACGTGAGTTTCCATCATATTAGAAGCTGGAGGAACAAAACTGAAATATGTCCATGAAAGAGGAGGATACCTTCTTACATTTAGAATACAAACCTTGGCACTTATTTTTCTCTGATAAAACTACACTTTAATTAACATCTATACTTAGCTATAGTTTTAATGATCAACTATTTTAGTTTCTGTCATCTTTATAATTCCCTGAATACATCTTCATATTTTTCTGTCTTATCTTTTTGTCAAGTAGGTTTTCCCTCTTCATGTTTTTATTCCCTTCATGGTGTCACAGAAGGCAGAAGGTTTGACCATCAGTGTTGTGGGACACCCTGGAAAGGTTGCTAGTCCATCACATGCAGATGTACACACTTTGACCCTTGTGTTATCTCAGGGTCAAAGTGACCTGAAGGCAACAAATGTGTTTGTGGTATCCCTTGTGTCACCTCTGGGTCAACGTGACCTGAAGGCAACAAATGTGTTTGTGGTATCCCTTGTGTTACCTCAGGGTCACGTGAAGGCAACAATTGTGTTTGTGGTATCCCTTGTGTCACCTCTGGGTCAACGTGACCTGAAGGCAACAAATGTGTTTGTGGTATCCCTTGTGTTACCTCAGGGTCACGTGAAGGCAACAATTGTGTTTGTGGTATCCCTTGTGTCACCTCTGGGTCAACGTGACCTGAAGGCAACAAATGTGTTTGTGGTATCCCTTGTGTTACCTCATGGTCACGTGAAGGCAACAATTGTGTTTGTGGTATCCCTTGTGTCACCTCTGGGTCAAGGTGACCTGAAGGCAACAAATGTGTTTGTGGTATCCCTTGTGTCACCTCTGGGTCAACGTGACCTGAAGGCAACAAATGTGTTTGTGGTATCCCTTGTGTTACCTCAGGGTCACGTGAAGGCAACAATTGTGTTTGTGGTATCCCTTGTGTCACCTCTGGGTCAAGGTGACCTGAAGGCAACAGATGTGTTTGTGGTATCCCTTGTGTCACCTCTGGGTCAAGGTGACCTGAAGGCAACAAATGTGTTTGTGGTATCCCTTGTGTTGTCTCTGGGTCAAATTGACCTGAAGGCAACACTTGTGTTTTTGGTATCCCTCGTGTTACCCCAGGGTCAAGGTGACCTGAAGGCAACACATTTGTCTGTGGTATCCCTTGTGATGCGATAGGGTCAAGGTGAACGGCCTCCCTGGCTTCACACAGGCAACACAAGGGATACTACAAACACATTTGGATTTGGGGCCTTCAGGTCACCTTGACCCTGAGATAACAACAAGGGTTAAAGTTGCCAAACTACCCTCGTGATTCGTTTATTATTTTCTCCTGGTGCTGAGAGATGTCGAGTCAAGTCTCCACCGGCGTCTCACACTTGGAACGATAACCTGGAGCAGATAAAAGTCATCGACTCGTTGAAGGACGACGACGAGTCCAAACTTTCGTCGGGAAAGTTAAACTCTGCGTTACCTCCGCGGTAACTCTCTCTGACCTGGAGTCACACGAGAGAAGTTGTGGTCTGTGGCGAAGAAGTTGATCGAAAGAAAGAAAGAAAGCAGAGCGCGAGGGCCCCGAGGGGCCGAGGCTGTGTGATCTGCTGCTTCATTGTCTTCGCTGATACGATCTGTTGCCAGGATTGCTTAAAGCTGTGACTGACTGACATATCTGAGCGTGGAGCCGGACTCACCCCCCTGCATCCTCCACCAGCTAAACTCTTCCTGTGAGAGCAACTTCTCAGTCTCTCCCTCCCTCAGCTCACCGACTTTCCCTCCCTCCCTCGCTCCGGCTCCCTCACTCTCTCTCTCTCTCTTTCTCTCTCTCCTTTTTTTCCCTCTTCCTCAGACACACACTGGTCACAGCCTGAAGCAGTAATCGGACAACTCTCTTTCTCACTCGGACCGGGGGTCTCCTGAGATAGCGCGCCCGGCTCCATGGGTTCCACCACATAAAATGAAAAAGAAGAATAGCTTTGATTTGCTGCGCGAGAGAGTCTTCCACCCCTGAAGACCACTTTGACAAAGTTAGCGGTCCATTTGTTTGGACTTCATCTCTGACAAGAAGATATTTTGAGAAGATAAAAGCCGGGATAAACACGGACATTCAGCCATAATTGTAGTGAGTATGACTTTTGTGAGGTTTTTGATGTTTGCTGCGTGAAAGAGCGTTTGTGTCTCTTTGACTTTATTGTGAAATTGAAAAGTAGCAGAAAACCATGTTTTTATGAGGTATTACAACAAGTGACACTTGCTATTAGAATTATGAAATACTCTCTGTTTAAAGTACAATAGCAGGAAATTAGAAACTGAGTATTTACTATTTAGTTTAATGAAAAAAAAAGGTCTTTAGTGAAATATATGTATTTTTAAATGTTATTTAAGTTTTTGTCTTTGGTAAATGTTTTTCATCTGATTGTTGAATTTTAATTATCTTTGCGTATTTGCAACCAAAATGTCAAAATTACTTATTGTGTATTTAGGTCATAATTTAGTTTCTATAATAAATATGCAGTATAATTAAATTATCTCATATATATTTTTATTTTATTTACTAATTTAAAAGCTAAACAAACAAAGTATAATAAACAAGCTTTTCAATTTTAATTTAAAAATCTAAATCTGTTATATCTAAAAAGTAAAATGAATTTAAATTGGACACAAATCTGAATTTCTTAATGTATTTTAAATTGTATTTACTCGTTCTTATTTTATATAATGTATTTGAATTAACGGGCAAATAGCAAAATCAAAAATGGGATTAAAATACAGGAGAAAATGTTTTAATTAATATTTAAATGATTCTCTTAAGATATTTTTTTAGTATGACACGAGAAATACAGAAAGACAATTGAACACGAAATGTAGTTTTAGCATCTTAGCTCACAAACACTTGATCAGAATATTTCCTGATCTGAAAGCGTCAGGAGTTGTTTCTAGTGGCGGAACAAACAAAAACAGTTAAAGCAGTTGACGTCTGCTGCCATCTGCTGCGGTCAGGAATGCCGCGAGGAGACTCCGGGGCTCCCTGAACCCGAGAGAGACAACAGGCCGCGGCGCCCCGGGAACCCCGAGCGTCTCCCCGCTCGCTTTACTTTCACGTGCAAGTGAAGATGAACGACTCCCCTGTAATCACTCGCCCCCTCTCATTTGGAAAAGGCTGTTTAATATCGCCCGCCTGATGACAGACGTCACATGTGCAATGGAGGGAAAAAAAAAGTGTTTTATCCTCTAATTGCTGTCAATTTCCACACACGGCGGTGGATTAAAGCGAGGCAGACTTCTGACGGAGCAGATCTCTAGACAAACACCGGGGGTGTGTGTGTGTGTGTGTGTGTGCGAGCGCCTGCTTCCACCATTCACACACACAATAACCGTATTTATCCAATTAACAGAGAATACTCCGAGCCATTCGAGGGTTGTTTGCCGGCTTTATTTGCTTTCCACAGGGAGAGCACAAGCCCGGTCGCTCTGCATGAGGAGCCATGGCTTGCATTGTTTGCCTAAGGCCTGATGCCTAATGTGAGGAGCCCTCGGCCTCTTCCCCAGTGAAAGACACACTGCTAATTGATCCGGCCTCAATCAGCTATTTGTTCACCGAACAGGGGGGGGGGGGAGGAAATGGGGGACCTACTATTAAGTAGCTTATTAGTGGGCAGGGACTGTTTAGTAAATACCACAGGGTGTTATTTTGTTAACACATCAGTGTTTGGATCTTCAATCTGCAAACCGAGGGAAGACATTTTCAGCACAATCCCTGTTTGTATGTAAATACCTCAAAATCCCTTTCCTCAAAATAAAAATAAATGAAACTTTTGAAAAAAATAAAGTCGTCGTGTTGTCGGACAAGACTCGGGTGGGTTTTTTTTAACCTTAAATCTTTGTGTCTCCGAGGCTTCTGGGAGTCATCGTGAAGGTTGAAGAGCAAGGCATTAACAGGTTTAATGTAGCTGTTGAGGGACTCGCTGGATTATCATGTCATGCGCGGCGGTGGGAGTAGAAACGCCGTCAGGAAGTGTCGAATTAAAGTTTTAATCGATAACATTGACGCGCAGTTTTTAAAAAAGAAAATGTTTTTTTTTTTTTTTTAAACTCACACACTCAACGCTATAATTCCACCAACAAAAGCACCGGTGGACTCTGAGGAGTCACTCACACGCCGCCATCTCCACCGCCAACATGTACTCAGATATAAGAGCAGTATTTTCTAAACTCACATCTGCGTCGAGTTGTTTGTCTCTTTCTGCATTCTTTAGGAGTGGATTTATTTTTCCTGGGCCACCATGTGGATTCAGCTGAGCAGCTTTAAGGATTAGATGTTTTAAAAGAGAGATTGTAATTAAAGATATACATTTTCTGCTATTATCTCCTAAAACAAAGTGTTAATTAAATATATTATCTCTAGTTTCAGGTCCATTAGAGTAAGAAAATATGTGTAATATTCAACTTAGTCTTGGAATAAAAGTTAAATAAATAAAATAAATGTAAATCAAAATAATTAATTATCCACCTTAGAGTCTAATAAAGTAAAAATAAAGCATTTTAAAAGTAGTGTAGAAAAAAATGGTTTAACTTGAACTCTGTCTCGTCTTCACCTGGTTGTGTCACCTGCTGCCGCCTCAACACTTTTCACCAGAGTCGACGCCGGTGACTTCAATCATTTGTAAAGGTCACAAACCAAGTTGAGCTTTAATGTGCTTTAACCTGAAGTCGGCAGAAAAAAAACCAAACAACAACGTAAAATAAAGGATGTAATCCGAGTCACCACAGCGTCGACCACTAGATAACGAGACATTTGTGGAATAAAGAGCTCAACCGTGATATTTAACCCCTCGACATCACTGACATAAGAGCTACATTTAGCTACGTTGGAGAAGCTGCATGATGATAAGATGAATATCTTTATTATTAGAACATAATAACTTAATTTGAGCTCATCAAACAAGATTGTAATTACAAAACAAATCACCTTGTTAGACAGTAAATGTCTGTACACACATATATATTATTATTTTTAATTTAAATAAAGTTAATTCAGTTCTATCAGTCAATGATGTGATGCCTACTGTTTCCTGTCAATTCTTATAATTATTGATTAAATAATAGATTATAAAAATCTAGCATCAATCTTTTTTATAACATCTTTCCCATATATTCAGCCAGTCTAACTTATTTTTCATCACTTTTATGAAGTGTCAAAACGTCACATTGGGTGACTTCTCTTTTGTTCATTTTAAGGAATTGTTTCATGAATGCATGTATATGCTAACAATGCAAAAAAAATGTGCATGCTTAAATTCATTCATTTATTTTTAAACACCTCATTTATGTTATTTGTTCTTTCAAGTTCTAACATTTTTTTTAATTTATGAGACGTCGTTCTGTAGGAGTTTCTTGTTGTATTTCACTGTTTTTGTTCCCGTACACATAATGGAACGAGCGACAGAAGCTAATGCTAACGTTTACTCACTACGATCCATGACCTAAATCTGTGATGATGAACTCATTTAAAAAAAATATATGTATTTAACGGCCTCTGGTGTTGGTGTGCGTCCGAACGCTGCGGCGATGGCCGCCCCGTATCTGTTGGCAATTGCCGTGTTTTGTTTTGGTGTGAAGAGCAAAGCCTTCTGTAGCGTCTCGGGTTACCGTGCGCCGTGTAAACAGTCGGCCATTAAAGGATGGCGTCACTTCTTTCTGATATTCAAATACTGCCTGGAATCGAACCGTCCACGCCTCGCCTTGTGCCGTTGGAGTGCACGAGTGGCGTCCCGGTGCGTGTCGTCAGGATGCATGCTGGGAGATGTGCACGGCAGACTGTCAGCCACAGAGAGTAATAGAGGCATTGGCAGCGTCATAGGAAACATATGTGGCTCCATATGCCGTGTTCTTGTTTCTCCTTCATTGTCTCCGATGCTCCACTGATCTGGGGCCTCTGGAGTGTGTGTGTGTGTGTGTGTGTGTGTGTGTGTGTGTGTGTGTGTGTGTGTGTGTGTGTGTGTGTGTGTGTGTGTGTGTGTGTGTGTGTGTGCACGGCAGATCCAGGGGCCTCTGAAAAAAAAAAAAGGCCTCAGCTATACACGCATGACTTGTATGTAGCAAGAGTTGCCTCAGAGGAGGAACATTTCCGTGTGTGTGTGTGTGTGTGTGTGTGTGTGTTGTTCTCCACCGCTACGCCGTTGTGGCTTTGAAGTTGTGTGTCTGCGCGCCGCGGGCCCTCAGGCCGAGGCAGGCCCGCGGGGAAGCCGCCCTGACGGCCATTAGGAGCTGTCAGTGGGTTTCGGGGGCCCGGGGAGTGCTGATAAATTTCAGATAGTGTCAATTGCACATGAAAGATCGGCTGGAGGATGCTAGGGGTGTCACGCTTGACTCGCCCGCCACTCAACAAGTCCCATCTCCAGCGGCAGGCTCCCTCAAGCAGGGAGAGAGGGGACGGGGTTTTTTTTTTTTCCCACCCTCCACTGCCCCACCAAGACCCCTGCTCAGACCCGGCCCCCTCTGCCCACCTTCGCCCCCCCCCCTTCCCACCACCGCTGCAACAACCCCCTTCCTGCTTACCTTGGCTAAACAGCTTTGCATGTTGATTGGGGGAGGGATAATCCAGTTTGCAGCTGTCGTAGACCAATGATGAATCACCTTTCCGTCATTTGGCAGCGGCTCCTCTCCGCTCTGGCAGGAGGGAGGACCTGGAGGAGAAAACAACGGTCGGGAGCAGCAACTGTGGAGAGAGAGAGAGACAATGTGGACCTCTGTTTAGCGATCCCGCTCTTCCCATTCTGCTCCGGCAAAAAAAAAACAATGTTTTCTCAGAGCGGGCTTTTTGTGTCGTGGACGGCGGCCCCCGGACTGTGACAGGGAGCCGCAATAACAAGGAGGGACATTGTTTTCTTGGTGGGGCAGGTGGAGGCAGAAAAAAAGAAAGCAACAAAAAAAACAAAAAAACGGAGGGAGTGTGAGAGTTTTGAGAGCAGGTTCAGGTAAGAGCTGACGCTACATGTCTTCTTACCTGCCTGGGAAACTTTATTGAACGAGCAATTATTGACAACATTTTGAAGAATTCAGGATTTAAATAAAGTTGCTGGATTTGTAAAATGAAGGAAATTGTAGTAATTTAATAAAATAAAATATAAAAAACAAAAAAATTCGACCTTACCTGTATATTAAATAAAATAAAATATTCTAACCTTCCTTCATTTCATACACACCACTGGTGTTGTGACTGGATTTCATTTGTTTTCAGATTTCTACCATTTCTATTACACAATAAAACACAGTGGATTCATTCATACTTTTTGTAAATTTTTTAAAGTAAACACTGATAACATTGACATATTTTATATATTTGTTTTGGTAAATGTTTTAGAATCCTCACATGGTTTATATCCACTCATTTTATTTATCGTTGAATGAGAACCAAACCAAGAAATAACTTGTCAGCTCGACAGAATCTCACGTTTAATTGTGTGAAAATAATTAGTTTTTATCATTTTATGGTGTTAAATGAGGAAGTATCACATGGAGAGGATGCACACGTTACACCAGTGGCTTCAACTACAAATGTGTTGAAGTATTCATCAAAAACTTAAAAAAAATAACAACTTGTTTGTGTTTTGCCAAAAAGTGAGTCTCTCGCACTCGGATCGAAATCCCGCTGAGGGACTCCAACGAGCAGCAAGAATAATGTTTTCAGTGGCTTGGTCTTTCTGTATAAACACAGAAACAATTAAGGAGGCTGCCAGAGCAAACACATGCCTCGTGAGCTTCTCATCTGCCCGTCACCGAGCCATAATCAAGCCGAGTGCTGCACTTTTAACAGACACATTAACTGTTGCCTCAAACCAGCGCGCACATCTGCTAACAGTCTCGGATGCTGCGCCGCTCCATATACACTTCGGGCCATTTATCCTTCCAGATACATCTCGGCAAATTGGCGGTAAAAAAGTTTGCGTAAACAACCGGAGCGACGGGCGAGATGGTTGGAAATAACAGACGGAGTTTTTATTGATGTTTATCTGCGGAGACAAGAGTCATCGCTCGCTGAGGTCGATCCAGAGACGTTGATTTGTTTAAATCTCTCACACTATTCTCGTGTGCTTGTCTCCGCTCAGGTCTATGGAAATGCAGGATCTAGCCAGTCCTCACAGCCGAGTTAGTGGAAGCAGTGAATCCCCTAATGGTCCCAACCTTGACAACTCTCACATCAATAACAATTCCATGACACCCAATGGCACTGAAGGTATGTGCGTTGCTGCTTCTGCACTGCTTGCTCTGTCATGTCACTTCCTGGAAATATTTAAAAAAAAAACTTTGATAGGAGCGTCATGTCTCATCAACACCAACAATCAATCTTGATGTTAAATATCTGCAAGAAAAAAAACTATTCCAATCCCATGAAGATATTCAGTGTTTCTGGTTACTTAACATACAGCAAAGGTCAGTCAAGCCTCTCAGAAGCACCAGAAAGTATCTTTTAATGGTATCGTTTCGACAGATTTTAAACTTTTATATACAAAACTGGTGTTTGAAATCACTTCTAATAATTGCCATTTTTGTTACGAAGTATTTCAATAAAAACAGAAAGAGTAGCAGCAAACTTGTTACTCAAACTCTGTTAACAATGATATGAAAAAAGCTGATTTTCCATAACATAATCCATTCAAAATGATGAAATTAAGTCCATTACAATTTGAAAAAATACATGTTTAATTCCATATATTTCGATTTAAAGGCTAAACCTTTGTATGTTGGTATTGACCCACCCGGTAATTTGGTTTTTCTATTTGAGCATAAGTTAAAAAGTAAATATTACTGGCCTTGTTAATGTTAACTGAAGTTGTAATACATTACAATACACTGACTTAAAATTAAATTAATTGATTTATGCCTCAAATTGTATTCAAACCGAAAGGATATCCCACTTTTCAGTTTCAATTTCACAGATTTGTAGCTCGACATATTTTCATTAGACAATAAAAAGTATGTATATTAAACTCAACACAACATTTGGTTCCTACACAAGCAGAACCTTCGACATTTACATGCTGCTGAAGTCGGAGCGACTATTAGCTGTTTATTCAAGAGACCATGTAATTATTCAAAACCCGGGACAGGGAAATGATTTTTATTTTTGCATGAGGTTTGGACTCTGCATCATTATTTACTCAGGTGATTCACCTGCAAACACAAACCTTTGTTCAGTGAAGCAGCAGAAGTGTCAGCCCAGCGTGAGCTATTAAAAACAAGCATTCACACATTTATCTCTCAGTTTATCTGCACACTGTGCTCTGTTGTCTTTGGAGCGGCCCCGGCACAGATTGTCATGTCCATATTCTCTCTTTTCCCATAGGTGATAACATCACAATGCTTACCACTGCAGACTGGTTGTTAGGGTCTAACTCACAGTCGGCTGCAGGTTGGTTGTCTATCTCGGTGACAGGATGAAAGGACAATACTTGGTGTTCTCCAGGGAACTTTGATTGTCGATGTTTGCCAGGCAACATAAACGCACAACAGTTGCTTCAACTATTGAGCCTTTCATTCACTGTCACGTCGGTGTTGTTGTTCCACGCATGGTTTGACAGTGAATCAAGTCTTTTTCTCAGATTATTTTTGCTTTTTTTTTTTTCTGGTTCCATTCTTCAAGGATTCACAGATCAATGTATGACTTTTGTGTGTCTTGTGACTGAAGTGTGCTCTGGTTCTTTGCATGTCTGTTTCATGTGTGTTGTTCAGATGTCAGCTTATGTTCCAGCGCCGGCTTTAGCGCAGCAGGAACATGTAGAACATGACAGAGAGTGGCGTCTTCAAGCGTGAGGGACTCCACTGAGCATGACTCCCTTTTGCCCACATTGTCAATGTGTCTTGCCAGCGAGCAGAAAAACTGTCACTCAGAAGTGAAATGTATGTTTTAAGCTGTCAAAAAGCTGTAGAAATATCTGTTATTGAGCTTGGAGGCGGAGTCCACCCGCGTTCCTCACACTTGACGACCATCTTTGCTTGATGTCTTTTGTCTCGGCTGAAAGACACACAGTTGAAGGAGGATTCGTGGTTTTTCTGAATGAGTGTTAAAGATCAATGAAAATAGATTTAAACTTTTCTGAATGTCAGAAAACTGCTTGACCTTTTCGCCAGCATCCATCATTTGTTCATTCAATATTCATCCCACAATCATCAATTAATTGGTTAATTTTCTTTTTTTTAATTAAAATTAAAACGATTTTGGAATTTTATTTAGAACAAAAGTCAATTTAAAACAGCGTTTCCAGTTAAGATCTGTCAATCCAAATATTCCCATTACTTGTTTTAGTGATACATTCATATATAAATTCGCCTGATTTGAATCCAAACTCAAAGTTTACAACACAAAGCTATTTCAAATAGTCATTGGTAATTAGTTTATTTTGTACTTTCAATTATTTTTGTCAGAAAAACAAACAATAGTTACAGATTCTTCCTCCAATATAACACACAAACATATTTAATGAACAAATGACACCTGCACAACTGTCCTTGTGAGTTTTTTCGTACCCTGTTGTTGACAAAAGTACATCCTTTATACATGTGTGTAATGCGGTTGGTTTTGTTTTCACAGTTAAAACCGAGCCAATGAGCAGCAGCGAAATCATCTCCTCAGTAGCAGACACTTCTCTAGATAGCTTCACGGGATCAGGTAAGATCTGCTTTTACTGACACTCACACACACACACACACACACACACACACACACACACACACACACACACACACACACACACACACACACACACACACACACACACACACACACACACACACACACACACACACACACAGATGAGTCCAGACTGATAAACTTGAGTCTCACCATGAACGTGTGTGTGTGTGTGTGAAACTAGCTACGCCGCACCTTTGTCAGCACAAATGTATGCTGTGTATGCTGAAGTTTGTGTGTGAGTGTGTGTATGGTGCGTGTTTACTCTGCCGGTTCCCATGCCAGTGAGTTATGACCCGGAGTTGCACTAAGGCTGTCGGCCCACTGGAATGACAAGGTGTCCTGGTGCCCCCCCCCCCACCCCCAAGTCGCCCTGTCACCCCGTCAGGGCCACGGCTCTCAGACTTAGCATCACACACACACAGAACAAATATAACCGCACAGTCTTGAGCGCACAAAATAACCTGATAATTATTATCTCATTTCTCGCTCATTGTTATCACGACATGATATGACCCCATCCCCCACCACGCCATGCATGTGATACTTGGACGCTAGAAACTCACAAATCACTCAGAAAACTTTAGCGTCTGACAGCGTTAATGAAATAGAGTAATTGAACACCAGACATCCTCCGCGGGGGAAACCCAGAGCTGCAGCTTTTTGTGCGGTGGCAGTTGCTGCCGATGTGAGAGAAAAGTCTTCAATATTAATAACGTGTGCGAGAGAGAGAGAGAGAGAGAGAGAGCGAGAGAGGGAGAGAGAGAGAGAGAGAGAGTTCATGGCGTTCGGTTACACACAGTTGTCAAATCCCTCTTTTTTTTTAACGCCTCGACCAATTAGGTTGACATTTAACAATCATTTCTTATTCCACTTATTATTGTTCACACAATTGATGTGATGTGATGATGATTCAATGTTACTTTTATAATTATTTGAATTCAATTATAATTGTTATTAAATATAATATTGATCAAAGATCCATATGACTATAAAACACAAGCATAAATAAACTTCTAAGATATGTTATTATTTATTGTTGTTTTATGTATATTTTTCGGTGATAACTAGTGACTTTTTATTCAACAACATCAAATCTTCTCCGAAGATATACATGTAGGCGATAGTGGTTCTTAAGGGCCAACAGGGAAAAATTATCCTGCGAATGTATGGCCCCTTCTTGTGGCCCCTGTGAGCCCATTGAAATTTTTAGCATGATTTTTTGGGAAATTTTGTTTGTATAGAACTAAATGGAATATTTTTTGATATCAATTCAATGTTAGTGTCAAATCTTAACATTGTAACCTCCAGACACTTTGGAAATCAAGTAAGACAGTTTAGGAGAAAAGCAGTGAACAAGTGAATCACAAAGAGACTGTGGCGAGGAAATAATTCCTTTTAACAGGCAGAAACCCTCGAGCAGAACCAGACTCAGCGTTGACGGCCCCCTGCTGGGAGGGGGTTTGGGGAAGACAGAGGGATAATTTGTTTTAATATTAAGTACAGTTTATCAGAACCGGCACTGCCTGAACGTCAGATAATTCAATAGATTAAAAAAATATATATGATATTAGATTAGGTAATAAGATAATATATATATTTAAAATGTAATCGTAAATTCCATGTTTTAATACTGTAGGTTGATGTAAAATAAAGTGTTCATTCAATTCTGTAAATCTTGTTCAAAAACATATATTTTGGTATATATTCCTGCCAGTAAACCCTTTTGTTTAACTTCATGTAAAAACGTGTATAAATACTAGGTTCTGATCTTAGGATGACGATAAAACAGTCACTTTGAGTCTGGTCCGCATCCCATCATTATCTCGCAAGCACAACATGTGAGTCAGCAGTAAAACACAATGTTCTTACCTGATTATTGACTTCCATTCTTTGCTCTCTGGCTGTCGACATGAGTGAAGGTTAGCGAAATAAATAGAGCATCACGATGTAATTACTGTCTCCTTGGACTCCAGCGGGTCTGTTGGCGAAAGATAATATTTACCTTACTTCTTAGTGTTTAAATATGTGCTTGCCTCTTTTCTTTTCAACTCTCCTCAGCTATTGGAACCAGTGGCTTCAGCCCAAGACAAACTCACCAGTTCTCTCCACAGATTTACCCTTCCAAGTAAGGCTTCTTTTATTTTTCCCTGAAAAATAAGCAGCATCCGACTTCATTTGGTCCTTTAATTAGATCCGTCTGCCAGATTGCGAGTGGCTTTGTTTGCGTGGATGTCTGCAGCTTGTGTACTCTGAAACGTGTAGTAATTATTATCTCAGCCATTTATTGTTCTTTCACGGCGTATATGAGCTGTGGTTTTTATCTCCATCGCCGTTTTTTCCGCTGGACTTTCTAACTCCTTCCTCTTGTTTCTCAAACAGCAGAACGTATCCGCACATTCTCCCCACCCCTCCATCCCAGAATATGGCTGCGTATGGGCAGACGCAGTACACCACGGGAATGCAGCAGGCCGCGGCCTACGCCAGCTACCCCCAGCCTGGACAGCCCTATGGCATCCCAGCATACGGTACGTACCCCCCGGACCCCCGACTGTCAATCAACAATCAGAGCAAATGATCGGTTGAAACTCCCTGTGTGAAGGTTGAATACTTTATGAACGTTCTATTGTCAACCCTCGATCCTACAAACCTAACAAGCCTCCCTAACAAGAGAATATTTGCCAAGTTATTATTAGACGACCAAAGCATTTATCGGTTTAAATTAATTTAAAATTACTTTAAATGTATAACTTAGTGTCATGAAAGCTTATTAAACAACAAGAACATCAATTTTCCAAGAGGCGAGTTCCTCATTTCTTTATACAAACATCATTTTAATGAATAAAACCACAGATATTGTTAAATAATTCATCAGAATTTTTTTTATTTAGGAATGTCATCGGGTCACTCTGACCCATAGAGCACCAGTGATACCAGGTCTGCTGCATCACTGCTCTACCAATCCAACCAAGGGACACTCGCAACCATCTCAAATGTTCAACACTTTAGTTTTAAAAAAAAGTTGCATTCATTTAAAAAAAACTTTTCCTACACTGAAAAATGTTGGATTTAATTAAATGTCTCTTTATAAGTTGTCGCAAATTGTGAATTATGATCATGTGCAACAACTTACCATACTACATACTATTTATTTTTTCAGTCGATTTATGAACCAAACGCCTGATGTGAAAAACAGCAGTTTGAAGCCATACAAGTGAATAAATGTTTAAAAAAAATGTACAAGTAACTTTGGTAACACACTCTCAAAAAGACAAAACCTTTGAACATAAAAATGAAGATTGTTGTCAAAATACCAAAAGGTTGTGTGTCATTTATCACTTAATTATTTAGCTTTTAATACAACTAGTTAAGAGAATTGATGGAGAACTTTACTATGAATCAGTATTACATCAATTACACAAACTTAAATAAAAAAACAATATCATATGATCGAATGCGTTTTCTTGACATACAGTGTTTACTTTTCTTGTTACATTATTTTTTATATTTTCCTGCGGTTGTCCGTGCATCAAACCGATCTGGTGTCACTAACTGATTTAGGTCCATTGTGGGCAGGCATCAAGACAGAAGGGGGTCTGAGTCAGTCCCAGTCGCCGGGACAGACGGGCTTCTTGAGCTACAGCTCTGGCTTCACCACGCCGCAGACGGGACAAGCTCCCTACAGCTACCAGATGCAAGGTGAGTTCCTATGAACCAACTATGAGCTTTTTTAAATAAAACTAGACACGGTAGCATTTGATAGGCAGGGAAGGATTCCCACTAAAATAATACTTATGTAGACTTGAGCTAAGTAAGTTCAAAAAGTCTCCATATTAGTGTCAGGTCACATGCTTGCCTTATGCTTCAAATAGACTTACATTCAATGGGTGCATTAGACAAAATAAAACATGTTTTTTTTACAATAGAACATTTTATTTCCCCCCCAAAAAGTTTTTTTCTTTATAGAACATATTCATAAACGATTAAGTCTGTTGTCTGTCATCCTGAGAAATGGTTTCCATTTTGATTTACGAAAAGGGCCAAAGATAAATCTGATTTGGAGATTACAAAGTTTTTGTTTATCAAAAAAAAAAAAAATCAAAATGTACTTCTTTCGTCTTGGTGTTCATGAGCAGAACCCGATGTGGACTGTTGTCTCCAGGGAACAAATGATGTGTGGACATAGATGGAGTGTGGATGCAGACCGCTGCACTGATTGACACTGATTATTTAGCCCAAATCACTCGTCACGTTCTCATCTGTTCCCAGTATTCCCGCCACATGTTCCCAATGCTTTCCTGACCTAATTGAGGTTAATTCGCTCTATTTAAGGTCTCTGTCTCTGGTTCGATACTCAGCCAGACTGATTCACAACAGAGCTCTCGCTCCAGAAGAGCCGGCGTTCTCGTCTGTATTTTAAGAAATGGCACCTAAGAGGTTCTGTCGCCCCCCCAGCTCCCCAGTCTTTGTTTTCCCTCTCCCTGATCATATTTGCGTTAGTTTAAGAGTCTGGAACTGCAGATTTACAGCCTTGAATGCCATAAAGATGAGTTGTCGTGCCTTCGCTTTTTTTTTTTTTTTTTTGCCCAGTCATGACGGCGTTCTTTCTTTCTTTTTCTTTTTTTTTCAAGTAGTCCGGGGCCGCTTTCTTTTGAATGTTTCTATTACGGGATCTTTTGAAAAGGTCTCGGCGTCACCTATGGACATGAGTGCCGGCTGTAATGTATGACAGTGGAAACATCTCCACATGTTGCTGAAAAGCCTGCAGAACATCTCACAATAAATAACAGCAGCTCAGCGGCAGATGTGGCATAAGGAAGCCTCTTTTCCACGGCTCTTAACCAAATACAGAGTCGTGCAGCATGCGGCCGGAGTTTAGTCAGCGAGAACAAGGGGGGGGGGCGGAAGAAAGAGGCCGAGCTCATGAGAAGCTGAGTGCACGAGCTGCTACGCTGCCCTCGGTGGTTTAACTCATGATGACAGTATTATGTGGCCATTCATCTTCGGAGTATTATGCTTCTACAGTGTGTTCGGCTTTACCTCTGCCGGGCTCTCCGGCTCACACTGGCGGACGGCGGCCATGTTGGATGACAGATTGACCAGGAGCCGCTGATGAATGCGCTGGCTCTCAGCCACACCCATCATCATTAGACCTATTGATTTGTCTGTGTACGAAGATGCCTCGGGGGCCGGAATGTTCCGACCGAAGCTGCTTGCCTTTCAAAGTGATACCCCCGCCACGATGTCCACGTCGTGCCACCAGCTTGTGTCCAGCTGTCAGGGCAGCCGCCCCTTCCTTTAAGGTTCTTCACCTCCTATTAGACAAATGGTGAGAAGGATGTTCTCCCGGACTCGTGCTGTTTTAATGCCAAGAGTCTAAAATAACGTGTCAGAATAAATGAAGAATGATCAGTTAATTGAAGACATGTTATGATTTGTTTACCAACAACACAGTAAACAGACCATTTTCCCCGAGTGTGAAAAATGACATTATTTTTCTGACATTTAAGCATATATTACATATATTCTCATAATGAGTCTCACATCTTAAATAAACAAAACATTAATTCAGGCGTTTTGAGAGTATATACCACGGTGCAAACCTGTGTTCACAAAATAACATTGAAACTTTTAATTCAATGTAAAGTCAAATGCTAACTATTCCGGTATATGTAAAAACAAGGTTGCCTCTCCGATCCTTCAACTCAATTTTTTTAGATGCAATTTCACTGACGAAATAACTTTTTTGTACTACGAAACCAATGAAAGTTGTCTTCAATTGTTGTGTTTCTGTCATTCCCAGTCCTCTAAGAAAGTTTTGACTCATACACGTTGAGTTAAATGACAATAAAACCAGTTAAATTGTTAAAAAACACCATCTTTGTATTCGCAAGAAAATGTCAGCCTTTAAGTAGGTTCACACCAAACTAAATCACAGACATCACTTAAACCCTTGCAGGAGCCAAGGCTTCAAGCACGTAATGAGTTCCAATGCAATTGATTTTTACATTTATTTTTTCTGTTGGGGCAAAGTTTTCAGTTTTTTTAATAGCTTAACCTCCCCTCCACCTTAAGCATATTATATACATTTAAACTTTTCTTTTCAGCTATAATTTAAAGTGAATTTCTGAAGGGAGTTTTAAAACAAACCCACAGAATATATATATATATTTATTTAAATCAGTTTCATCTTTTAATTCCTTCAAAATGACAAGAAAGAGCAAAACAATTGAAAACTGTAAACCAACTCTTGGCTCACCTTGAATGTCTAAAGTAAACTCATTACAAAAGTTGTAGATTATCCCCCTAACCTAAAAAAGACACCAGCAGTGTCACTTAACCTCTGACACAAGTTCAGGTACCGTGCTCGACAACACAGAGCGGGAGACGGTGCTGAGCGCGAGATGCAACAGATGCTAATTAGGTGAATAATTGGATTCCAGCGTTCTGTCTCCGAGGTCTGCATGAGCCACAAACCGAAGCACTCCGTCGGGTTTTTAAGAAAGTGGAGCCCATCTGGACTTGATCGCCTATTCCCATGTGGGGCATCCAAACTTCTGCTACAAATATTGTGCACTGATGATAGACATAGCCCATGGCGAGGGACTGATCAAGCAAAGCAAATGGACTTCCAATTGTGGAGCCAGAAGGCAGGAGGGACCGTGGGGAGGCGGGAGAGCCGATGTCTGGTCTTGAGTGAGTGAACTAACTGGGGCAAGACAGGGGGAGGGAGAGAAAACATGGCCCTCAGGGAACCACAGTCACCCCCTTCTCTTCCCCCCTTTTTTTTTTTTCGTCCAGCTAGAATCTCCCTCTGCTCGCGGAGAGCCTGAAGCTTTTATGTGGCTCCTCGATCTCCACAGAGAAAACCCTCAAACTGTGTCAGTCCGAACTTTTACGACTGTTTCGAGCTCCATTTTAGGGTAATTTGTTGTGCTTTCCTGGCGCGCTCGTCCTTCGTCGTCTTATTGTTCCGTCAAAACCCAGAATACGACTTGACACTTCATTCAAAAACAAGGGAGTCCGACAGAATCTGCCGGCGAAGAACGGCAACAGATGCCGAGGAATACCAGGGATCCGCGAGGCATTTGTTTCTTTTCTGCAGCGTCCGTCTCAGGCACTTATCTGGCTGACAAAACCAAACATTCGACTAAGTCGTCTCGATTCCCCGCGCCCCTCCGTGCACGGCCCGCTGTGGCCCACCACTTCCTTTTGCTGGAAAACCTGCTTCACGTTTGTCACGGTGTGGGAGGGCCGTCCTGAAGGGGCCGATGGCCAGAGGATGAAAGAAACCTGCTGTTTGTCTTTCAGAACAAAGGTGTAATTAGGACTCCATTTAAAAACACGACATTTGTCTTTCTTTCGTTTCTCACAGGAGTCTGTGGCTTTAAGAAGAAATGTCACGAAGATGTTATGAAGATAGAACCTTTGAAAAGTTCAGCAACAAAAACATGATTTACGTTTTAAACATGTGATATAAAAATAAGATTTAGAAATGTAATATATATTAGTGTGTTTATCGAAAGCGTTTTTTTGTGTAGGAATTATTTAAGAAAGAAAAACAAGTATTAAGTTGAATAAAGTATTTTAGGTAATTATTTTTTAATTATTTACTGATCTTTTACTTGATTTACTTGATCTAAGAAATTGTGTTTCTGATTAATTTTGTTAGTCGTTGAAAAAAACGTCTCACTTATCCCTTATCTTGAACTTAAAGCTTGAGTTTTGTACTGTGTATTTGTTATCAATTTTTGTTTTTTTAAAAGCCCTTAACTTTTTTAAGCCAACAAACAAATGATCTAACTAATACTTTATCTTAAACATTAAAAGAAACAGGCATAAAACATGAAATCAACTATTTTCAGAACAAAGTTTAGGGTCAATTCTTACTTTGTTCAGAAGTTAAAAAACATCTAAAGGAACGAATGAACTTGAAAAAAATGAATCTCAAACAATTATATCTTCAAATAGAAAATAAGAGGTTTACAATATAAACAACAAACAAACATTTATGAAGCAAAATGAGTACAAAATATTAGGGGTTGAAGGGTTTTTTAATGACTTTTTTAAAACTATCTACGACAAGTTAGAGCAGAAGTTCATCTCTGTTCATGCTGGTCCAGCAACTGATTCCATAAATAACCATCAGAATAATTGGAATTGTCCTTCGCTGTGATCGTCGAGCCCGTGGGACAGAAGGCATGTGCCCTGTAGCGAAGCCTCCACTCTCCTCCTCAATAACTCAAGCCATGTATATTATTAAGCCATTAGATGCTATCAGACCCACTGAATGACTTAATTACCCCCGAGGAAGAGCCATTGAGCGAGTGAAAAGAGCGGCATACATATTCATTCAGCCCGTGGAGCAGAACCACCCGAGCCCGACCCAGTGGCCCTCGCACAACAGCCTCTTGTGTTTATTGTGTAACTTTGGTTCCGTCCACCTCTTTGTTGCCTCGCTCCCTCGCTCCTGCCTCCTTGTCACTCATCGGGCCTGATCCAATCACAGATAAAGGAGGAAGAGGAGAAAGATAAGGTCACTGATGGAGGGCTCTCTCCCTCAGGCCTCACCTCTAATTGTCGCCCCCACAAAGGGACTAATCTTATCTCCGCCGAGCTTGAGTCTGTGGTAGAAAATACGCGGTGCTGATATATATCTGAAAAATGTTTTATTATTTTTCTCTCCCTCAGGTGGAAGCTTCACGACGACGTCCGGGTTGTACGCAGGAAACAACTCCCTGACAAACTCCACTGGGTTCAACAGCACACAGCAGGTAGAGTCCGTCAGCTCCTCCCACCTGTGATTCCGATCTGGAAATCTTTAAGCAGCATGTCAATCCAATATGTTGCATTTAATCCGCGAGGCATCCAGCCATAAATCACCCAGGAAGTTAAATGTTTCGTACGCAGGGTTATCTACTGTATCTCCTCCGACACGTATATATAGTTTGCCATGTAGGGGGGGGGGGGCGGGGGGGGATCCAGATGTAGAACAGAAAAGGACATATGTTTGCGTTTATATTTTGGAATCTGTGCCGTAAAGTAGCAACACTGGTGAAGGCTGTATCTCACGTTACTGTGTGCCACAGCGTCCGTCTGTTGTTGACTCTGCAATATCTGCTCTATCGCTAAAGCCTTATCTTCAAATGTAACCTGGCAGGAGTACCCCAGTTATCCAGCCTTTGGCCAGGGTCAGTATGCGCAGTATTACAACAGTTCGCCCTATACGTCACCCTACATGACAAGTAACAACACCAGCCCCAGCACGCCGTCCACCACCACCACCTACACCCTCCAGGAGCCACCTGCCGCCATCACTAGCCAGGCCCTGACCGAAAACCCCGCAGGTAGGAGTCAAACCGAGCGCAGTGGGACTTTTCTCTTTGAGTGATGTTAATCTTTGCAGCTTTGGTCCTGGTTTGAACCGTAACAGCCGCTGCTCATTATACACACATGTGCTACTAAAGAATCAATCACGTTTACGATGTAGGAAGAACTACAATCTTATTTTCTGCTTCGTCTCGCAAATATTTAATACTGTGTATTAAACAGACTTTTCTATGCCCAGAAGCGTAAACGTTGGAACGTTAGCTGTCGTAAATCTGAATCAGGAATTTGTCCCTAATAATAAAATATGTACAAATGTATGGTACATTTAGCAGACACAGCCTGGAAGCTGCGATGTAAGAAGTATGAATTATTACTCAAATGACTATGTTTGTATATCTTTCATTTAGAATGTTTAACTTTTAGATAATTCATTAAAATTCTCATATTTCATTAAGTTTTATGCTTGTATACTTGTCTCTTGTTTATCATAACAGTGACCCAAATGGCTCCCATAATGCTTTGCTGCCCAGTCAATCACATGTGTTGATTACTTTTGACATAGCAACACTGATGTATAATTTAAATATAGTATTGTAGGCTGTTAATAAATAGAGCAGTGTGGGGAAAGGCATCATGGGAGTTCACTGTTTTGTTGGCACCATACGTAAGGTAGTTGTGTGGAAGTTTATCTGCTCAAATAAATTAGCGATTAATTAAAGTTTGAACGAAGCCAATGACTTGAGAAAACGAAAACACACTCACACACAATCATTTATGCTTTCTATATACTTTCTTTACTATTTTAAGGTCTGATATCTTGCATAGTAAAATTCAAATGAGCTCATTGGAACTCTCACACAACCCAGTAGAAACTGAGTAAGTAATTAAATTGATCTTGCTACTGTAGTTTTCTTCCAAAAAATTAATTTGGTAACAGATAAAGAGATTGGTAAACACCAGCGAAACACAACCTCCTTAATAAAAATATATTACGGAAGGGGAAAAATTGCAATATATCTGGTTTTTATTTACTTTTAATTTGTTTAAAAATGATCCAGAAAGTATTTCTATGACAGTATAATTCATAGTTTATGTTATATGTCCACACAGTGTTGCCTAAAAGTAGTGTTACAAGGACCTAAAGCAAGTCAAGCCAGTTCGAATATATCGTAAGAAGAAGGTACATTTTGTAAAAAATGTAAAAAGTTTTTCCTCTCATTTCTGCCTTTAGCAGGAGAGTACAGTACAATCCACAGTCCATCAACCCCTATTAAAGATTCAGAATCGGATCGATTGCGCCGAGCCTCGGATGGAAAGTCACGTGGCCGGGGCAGAAGGAACAACAACCCATCACCGCCGCCCGACTCCGACCTTGAGGTAGGGTGAGCTCGCTACCTTGGCGACAGACGGCCTCGCCCTGTCTGAGGTGCGCCAACACTAATCCACTTATCATGGATGCCGCTCCAGCTCCAACCCCTTGATGAGCATAAATGTTTAACGCTTCGATTCCATAACCAGCCGGTGCAATATTAATGAATGAAGCTGACACCGCTTGGACTTAAAGCTCGACCCTTTGTGATTATGTGAAATATTTTTCTTGCCATCTGTGGCAACTTGAGTTGTGTGTGTCGCACTAACAGCTCAATTACTCATCTTTCTCTTCATGAATATCATATGAACGAGGTCGTCGACACCCCTTATTTCTCTTACATCGTGCTATGTTAACATATCTAGTTAATGAGTTTGTCACTATTGATTAGACTAATGTAAAGGGCAGAGTGTGTGGTGCAGGGGCCCGACTCTGTCAAATGCATCCTCGTCCCTGCGGTGAACAATACACGCTCCGGGGCTATTGACCAGCAGGATCACCTTGCAACTCTACAGAGTGCACCATTGATTTTTGTCTTTTTTCTCTCCCCCTCTTTTTTGTGTCTCCAACCCCCTCGTCCACTATCTCTCAGCGAGTATTCATCTGGGACCTGGATGAAACAATCATCGTTTTCCATTCCTTGCTCACGGGGTCTTACGCCAACAGATATGGACGGGTGAGTGACAGCTCATGTCATGACACTGAACTAACTGATCGTGTTTATGAAGAACCAACCGACGCTCGCACATATTGCTTTCATGTAAAGGTATTCAAAATCCATGTCTTCCTCTTGACCTTTTTTGAAAATGGAGAAAAAAACTTTGAATTAAATAATAATAATGGATCACTAGATGATAGTGTGTTATACTCTAAAGCAGTGGTGACCACTTTCATCACAGAAGCAGTTGAAATTGAATAAATATCAAAGCAAATCATCACTCTCTGGGATGTCTCTTGATCTTTCAGTACTCATGCATTTGTGATCTACTTTTCCCACACAAAAAACACCATCTTCACCAGCAGAAATATATGTATAACAGAGACTGAACAATACATGAGTCCGTTTAAACCAAAGACTACCAAGTTTGGAGTCTAAAACAGTCATGACGGAATATAAAAAATATGTTTCACTGCCCAAGATTGTGTTTTCCTGTACTTTTTTATCAACTCGAATTGAGATTATAAAGATTATCAAGAGCAGAGAAGCAGTCAAACAGGAGAATTGTATCAGGGCAAGAGTAACCCAAACACCTTATCAAGGCAAATCCCTAAAAAACACTTACAATTTCAAGAGCTTTGCCCAGTTTGTTGAGTTGTTTTGACTTTGTTTTATCACTTCCAATCCCAGCCATGTCAGTACCATGTGGGGCAAAATCCACCTTTAAGTGCGAACTCAAGTCTAGGTTAGATGTGAGTTTAATTGAACAATATATGGAAAATATAGGAAACAAGTTAAACATCAGTATCAGAGTAATAAAAACATAAAGAGAACATATTGACTTTGAAGATAAATTGTGTGATTTATAATTATTTTATTAAGGCTTCAAACTAAGGAACCACAACTTGGATAATTCTGAATACATTTCTGTGGTGATAGCTCACATTTAAAAGCAGCGCAACCCAAAGAAAACTCCATGGTTTTATTGATTTAAGTGTATTCTTAAGTATGAAATTGTGTAAATGACCAGAAAATTTCAAGTAAAACGAGTTGGTATTGGGATCAGTATGGACAATACTTGTATTTACTCACTAGCCTTTGTTCAGGTCTTTGACCCGGGTCTGAATCCACAATGTAAAAGCTTCCTCACACACTTAAACTACACAACTCCTAGTTGTTCATGCCCCCCCTACAGTGTTATAAAAACGACTAAAATAACACAACCATTACACACTTTTAACACAGCATATTTACCGAAACAAGATGAGATTAGGCAAACTGTGATTGTTTGTATAATTCCATTTTCTACCTCAATCTACCTAAAAAAAAAAACAGATTCCAGAAGGCGCATGTATTGAAAGGCAGAAAAAGATTGTGGAATTGTAATGGGTGTAGATTTCACTGTTGTCTGTTTGAGACAATCGAGCTGGACCACCGATAATTGTTTCTTTTTCTTTTTTTAATAGGGCCGAATAGGCCTGGCAAAGTATGTGTCTGTGCTCTGCAGCTGTTGAGCCCGTGTTGCTCATGGGCTCAGCTGTAGGGGCTTAGAAGAGTTGCAAAACCAACTATTGACACTTCTCCAGTGTTCTTGTCTCGGGCAGAAATGCCTCATTGTTGGTTTAATTAAGTGCTTCTCAAACTGTCTTCAAGGAAGGATGGGGGGGTGGGGGGGGGTCCCCTGAGGGTTTGACAAAAGGCGTAGGATCAGACTTGAATACTGTTACGAAGCTAAAACAAAAACGATCACTTCAAAGAGTCAACAGCCAATTTATTTGTAAATAAAGTTAAATTCATGCATGGAAATGGATCGATGAATGGATTTCCCCGAGTCTCAGAGTCTCACACGGTCTTGATAAATGTCAAATATTGTTTACAAACACGACGTGTTATTACAGTGGAACAACCTTTTTCCCTGTACATTCTCATAAGTAGAAACGTTTGCTTTTCCAGGCTTTTCTATTTGTTGTCCCATGTAAATTGCTTCTCTAAATTTAAACTTTAAAAACAAACAATTTGGGAAATAATACAGCATCCTACTCTCATGGATGGTTGAGGTCAGGTTTTTTATTATTATTATTATTATTGCTCTTTTTTTCTCATCCGTTCCTGCCACTAACGCAGATAGAGTAGGATAAAAGTAAAAAATCATTTTTATTCTATTTGGTCTGAGCAGCGTCCGGATCACTGCTTGTTTTGGCGGCAGAGTCCGGGGTTTGAAGTCCAGAATGACATATTGCTGCTCATATGTCAGAGGACTTAGCGTTGCAGTCCGTGTTCTGCTCCTTTGTTCTGGAATGAGGGGGTGTTTGATCGGGGCAGTGTTTTGTTTTTGGGGTGAAAGAGAGCTGGCCCGCGACCCTTCACTGTTTATTTACTTTATTCTCAGCTCTGCATGCTGGGTAAAGAGCGAGCTTAAGGCTTAGCTCAAGAAGCCGAGGCTCGGTGATGAGGGACTCTTCAACCACACACACACACACACACGGACAAACACACAATCGGACACACAAGCTCTCCAGTTCAGTCCTCCGAAACAGGAAACGTTCCTGACTCCATAAGCGGCTGTTTCTTCAGACCTCATATGGGTTGTGACAGCAGCTTGAGTCACTCCCTCTGCACTTTTCCTTCTGCTCCATCTTTTCCCTCTAATCTGCTGATTTCATGCTTTTTTTTTCTTTCTTTTCTGCAGAACCTTTTTGTTTTGTTTTGTCATCTATAGTTTTATGTATATTACGATCTTAAGAGGAAGCATGCTGTTCGAAGATGCCCTTTATACTTATATTTATGTATTTAAAAAATAGTTTATTCTGGACGATTTTTCATTCAAAAAACGCACTTTGAAGTTCTTTGGCTTGCAACTTAACTTCAAAATGTCCCTTACTCAAAAATGTCTTGGCAGAGTTTACACTATAAATTATGGGTTGGTTTGGTTAAAAAACCACCAATCAAACCACCAAAAAGTGCAAATAAATCATATCAAATTGTATCTTTCTCACTTGAAACCTTTCCTCCTGCAAAAGAAAACTCCATAGTTTAATTAATTTAAGTGTAATTCATAATGTATGTGAGTATGAAATCGGGTAAATCAAGTAAAATGAGTTTCTATTGGGATCAGTATGGACAATACTTGTATTTATTTACCAGCATCTGTTTGAGTCTTTGACCCAGGTCTGAATCCACAATGTGAAAGCTGTCTCACACACTTACACAAATCCTTGTTGTTCTTGCCCTTTTTACTTATATTTACGTATTTAAAAATTATTTTTTTCTGGAAAAAGATTTTGCTTGAAAAAAACGTACTTTGAAGTTCTTTGGCTTGCAACTAAACTTTAAAATGTCCCTCACTCAAAAACGTCTTGGATATAAATTATGGGTCGGTGTGGTTAAGCTTAAAAATCCCCATTCAAACGACCAAAAAGTGCTACTGAATTATATCAAATTGTAACTTTCTCACTCGAAACCTCGGCTCCTGCAAAGGTTTGAGTTGGATTTTGCATCAGGAAACACAGAGTTTTAAAAAGATAATATTTAAAAAATGAAACTGAACATTTAATAGAAATGTTGAATACGTTTGGTGCTAATTCTACATGGCATGTCCAAGATATTGTTTTTCCTTGGTTTACTTTTTTTGTTCGCTGCGGTTTCGAATCCAAGAACTTGTCGTCCGTGTTCGTATTTCCAAGCCCTTTCCAAGGGGAAGTGAGCATCGCATCCATCCCATCACTCACGCTGTCCGTGTCATCGACGTCTCAAAACAGTTTCCCTCGTGTTGTTCTCAACGGGCTATAAATAAAACGTGTATCTCATCCACATTTTTCGGGCTGCGTCTGACCTCCCACCCACTCTCCCTCCCTCGTGCACACGTAAACACGCTGCTGTTCTTATCAGCTCTTTTAATTGGCATCAAGGCAGCTCACCCCCATAAAGCTGATGGCTAAAGCCAGCTGTGCTGCCATTGGGCCGGCTCAGGCCGGAGCTTAACGTGGGCGGGGTCGGGGGGGGCCCTTGGAGAGGAAGAGTTGGGGGGCGGCGGGGGAGGCTTGGCGCCCAAGTGGATGGCACTGACATCTCGAGACAGGTGGTGCCGGGGCAGCACTTTGGCCTTCTGGCTTCTCGCTTGTATTCTCAACTCACTGACTGATTGTTTAGATTTAATTGGGGACGGATTCACTTTTTCCCACCAAACTGTCCGCCGGCGTCGGAGGAGCACATGCTACGTATGCGTGAGGCTAATTTTGTCCGATGGCTTCAGACCGGGAGGTTAAGACAAAGGACAAAAGCGAGTGCAAGTGGGGGATTGAGCTCTTCTTGTGTGGCTCGTCCACTGTCGTCTTAGCGGAAGAATGAGCATTGTGGGCCGTGACAGGTAATCAGTGGAGAGCTCAGGTGTGTCTTCAGGTGGTTTAACCCAGTAATCCCGGCTTCTGGTTCGGACCCCAGACGTTACACAAACAACCAGCTGCAGCTGGCTGAGCAAGTGCTGTCTTCAGCTGTGACCTGCTAAACGTTTTGTGTCCTGATGTACCAGGAGCCAATCACAGCTGTCTTCAGATAAGAACTGGTTACAGTGGAAAAATGACAGATTGACTCATGTTAACGCAATAAACAAGCATAAATTAACCTTTTTAAAACTGTCAAAAGATAAATCGACCTTTAATGAGGCATCATGGGGATCCAAACCCTGACTAGTACTTACTTAAGTAAATCAAGAAAGAATTTCTCCAGTTGATTTTCCTGTTTTAATGCAGTTGTTTAATGCTTCTATCTGGTATTAATTTGAAATACCATTAAATATTGATCATATTTCTTTTAATTGTTGGAACGGCTTGTTCATATTGTTGTGAAATAACTCTCAAGTTTAAAGAAAGGCTCTTGATCGATGGTTGTGAGTTTGAAAATACTATTCTGATTACTTCAGCCATTATGGAAATGAATGCAATTGCTGCTCCCACTCACTGCTGTAAAGCAGCTTGGTGGCCGGGGGGGGCTAGGTAGTTTCAAACCCCTGTTCCTTGGACCGGTACCAGTGTGTAAGACATTTGTTACGCCGCACAGATAGAAAAAAAAAAGTTATCCTTATTATTAATCCCTTAAAGAAAAAGAAAATTGATTTTGCCTAATTAACAACTAGATAATGCATAAAAATCAAAATCTGGAAACAAAACTTTTGTATCTGAGTCATCAATCCATACAAATAGTACTTTAAATGCAAACTCACACATTGGCACAAAGTCTCTAAAAGCTTGTAGACACACACATACAGAACAACATCATCTACATACAATCAAACATGCATAGATCCAAATACACAAACATATTGTTGTAACCAGTCCAGAACTCTTGATGATTCAGCGTTATGGTGAAATGTTTTTTCCTTGTACTTTTCAATGTAAACGTCGGTCTGTGAGCATAATCCTGACATTAAACCGATCCGCGGTAAAGGTAGTCGACCCCCGGTGTAGAACTAAAGTTGAACTAACTATCTGTTAACTATCTGTTAAATTAGAGGCTAGAAAGTTCGACTCATGACTGTTGATTCTTAAAACCCGCAGCTGTACTGAGCTCGCTCACTTTATTTATATAGTATTGAAGTCATTGGTGTAACGCGAGTGTCCAATATTGCCGTGTGACAACTGTAAGTAAACATAGGCTTTAAAACAAGATAATAAACTCAAAGAGAGTTTATAACAGATTTTAGCGATTCTAAAATGAGCTCAATATTTAAAGATACATGAACATCACGTGCAACAAACTGAAAGCCATTAGCGCGGTCATTATCTTTTCACGAGGGAAATCATTGCAGCAGACGTATTAACTATTTACACTGGACTTTGCTTCTCTTGGGTGTTAACTTACACACAACGTTCAACCACAGCATCAAGACAAATGTGTCGGATTACTGATTACAGTCTCATCACTTATTTATTTTATTTCAGTTTTAACCCTGGATTTATTATTGTATGGTTTCTTTAAGGACATCGTGGATCACTAAAGTTTATTTTCCTCACATGGGTGTTGGTGGTCGGAGAAAATATTCGGACAAATTACAATAAATGTAGTGTATAACCTGCGGAGCCATCCGATGATGACCCTGCAGCGGAACTATGTGAGGAATGAACTTTTTTTACGACGAGCAAGTGACCCCATATCTTCAAAGCCGACCACCCCTCTGAGAAGTGCTGCTTTTACTGCATTCATCCGACTTCTCCGGGTCCTTTCGGAGTCGGTCGTAAACAAAACTTCCAAGTCGAGGCTAATTTTATGAGGAAAAGCTTTTGGAGAAGTTTAAGAAGAATCTGAGTTCATTGTCACGCTCTCTTGTATTTGTACTTTCTATCATACAACCTGCTAAAAAATGTATTTTTTTTCACTTTATAGGATCCGCCCACATCTGTATCGTTAGGTCTGAGGATGGAGGAAATGATCTTCAACTTGGCCGACACTCATTTATTCTTCAACGACTTAGAGGTAAGTCTTGTCCATCTACTTTGAATCTCAGTCTCTCTCTCTTCTTCCCTTGACTTGTGCTTCTACTCACTGTGGCTTATTACACAATGAGTTCAATACCAGTACAGCATACTTACTGGTATTGATGTTCAGCCGCATCAAACTGTGATGCTGCTGCTGGAGATGGTTTTCTTTGCCCACTGTTTTGTTCTCACTCATACGGAGTCAGTATTAGTGCTGTCATGGCTGAATAGCTTCAACTCTTTATCAAAGCAACGAGATCATGTCTCTTAAATAATTGAGAAGAAAAAAAAGAAAACGTAATAAAAAGAGGTTGGTGACAAATTATTATTATTATGAGGCTCAAAAACAGAAAAACGTCAGTATATATTTTTAAAGGAAATAAATCTTTAAATAATATGTATAAAAGAGAGCATGATTTAAACATTTATTTCAACCAACATATTTCAACCAATATGATGACATATAAACACTTAACGTTGATTCTATCTACTCTCCAAGTCATTGATTTTATTGTTCTTGTGTTTTTCTCTTTGTTATGTTTTGACCTTTTTTTCTGGTCACTAAGAATAAAAAAGGAAGCCTTCAAAAAAAGTACTTTAATTAAAACATTCAACCTCATATTTCAACCAACATCATGATATATTAACACTTTTTATGGTTTTCACATCAATTCAAGTGATTTTTTTTCCCTCTTTGTTTCATTCATGTTTAACTTGTTTTTTTCCTTAATATATGCTTTTAATCACAAAAAACATCATCTATTTCTATGACCCAAAGATAGTCCATCTTTTTAAATAAAGGAATAACTGATAAATAAATAAATATTTAAGATAAGAATTGTGATAGTTTACATGACCTGATAGATGTATTTATATTGAAGAACCTTTTTAATAAAAGTGTTTTAATCTATAGTATCAAAAGTAGTTTTATCATCAGGTTTTTTGTTTTGTGCTTCTTCTTCTCCGTTCCTTCAACTCTCCTGGTGAGATCCTTCCCCTCGCTGTCCTGCTTCCCGCTGACCTCACAGGAGAGGAAATGTTTTGTTTGATACTTAAGTGTGAAGAGATCCGCGGCCCGACTGCCAAGTCTCATTACTCACCAGCGTGTTGTGCTGCGTTACCTGAAGCTTCGCTCAGACGCAGGGCGGAAAAAAAGAGTCAGAGAAAGACAAGGAACCCAGACAGACGGGTGACTGAGATTTTAAAAAAAAACCTAGCCGTCGTGATCAAAGTTAATTGGCTGCAATTGGCTGCCTTAAATCTTTCCTTATGCCCCGGCCGTGTAGAATCCCTTGTAGCTCCACTTTATTTAATAGACGTGCCCCAATCATTTGAGGAAAAACAAAAAAAAAAAAAAAAAACGTCAGCGCAGTGACAACACTTAAATGTGGTTTTGCTCAACATCTGTCCCGTGTTTTGATTTCTTTTCATGTGTCATGAAAGCATTCACAGCCACACTGGCAGCTCAGACGTCTCGTGAAATGATTTCAAAATTCTTCTGCTTTATCTCACAAACCAAATTATTTGATTTTGTTTTGACACTTGAAAGTTTTTTTTTTTTTTCTTCTTCCCCCCGGAGCTTCAGCCAGCGCTGCACTAAGACTAAAATAGCCGCCTGTGGTCTGACGGGAGAATCCAACATAAATATCTCGCTCCAGACGTCGCTCCAATAATCATTCCAGAAGGGAAGGAGTGAAATTCTGCTGAAGACTGTATTGATCTCTGCTCTTAAATCCGGGGCCGGGGCCCGGTCCCGGTGTTAAGTGCCAGTTCTGAGTAATGCCCGGCCAGTTGTGTTTCCTCTCCGCTGATTTACAGTCGCGCATCTAAGATCAAGCTAAATGGAGTCCGACTATAAATACCGCGGCCAACGGCAGTTATGTATTTAAGCATGTGCAGAAATGCATATGGTCCATCTAATTTAATCTAAGCCATAAAGGGAGACCCCAGAGGCTGTGCAGAAACACAGGTGCAGAGTTAGAGGCCTAGCAGTGTGTGTGAGTCTTAGCACTGGTGTCCTGCCAGCCCGTGGACAAGAGCCTTAAATATGGACCACGGTCAGTGCGGTGCTGCGAGATTTTAGCTCTTCTGTGGAGAATAATACAAACGCATGTGATTAAATGTAATGGTGGTGTGTGTTGATGTGTGTGTGTCAATGAGGGCCCCGCGCCATGTTGATAGAGCTGCTGAGTGACGATTCAGAGGAAAGTCATAAAAAGAAAGGGGGCATGCCAAAGAGGTCAACGGGGATCAGTTTCACTCTGACGTCTATCTCACTCCTCGGCTCTCGCCCGCCGCTCATCGGCGCATCAGCTTCCTCAAGATAGACTTTGAACTCGTCGTTTGGACCAGGAATATCGTGGTTATTTTGCATGGTAACACAAATGATTTCGGCGCCTCCGTCGACACGGTCGTGAGTGGAATGATAAGGATTCAATAAAAAGTGATTCAAAGTAATGACTCAATGACAAGAGTCGTCTGGCGGAGACTCAGGAAGAGAAGTGCACGGAAATATAGAAAAGAACACATTAAAAAACAGGGTGGAGACAAATATAAAAGATGTTTACAAATGATTTTTACTTTTAAAGCAAATTTTGAAAAACCTATATAAGAAAATATATTACTTAAAAAGTTATACACTACAGTAAATATATTTTAAAAACTATATATATATATGCATTTGTACTACTATTTCTTGTTGTTATATAATGTTTTAGTATTTTTATTTGTTTTTAAAATGTTTATTACATTTGCTTTTCAAAGTGTACATATATATAAATAATGATTAAATAATAATTAAAAGTGTGAATAAATAATACATACATTCTGTATGTCGTTGGAATCATATCATTGATTGATTGAAATAAATCACAGAGTCCAAGTCAAAAAACTCTCTCTATATATATTCAAGATAATTCCTTCATTTTCAGGATTATTTTTCTGCTACATTGCTCATTGTAACTACATAAAGTATAGTAATACTATAAATAAGTTCTTAAAATGTAATCTTTTCCGTGAGCCATTTATTGTGGTTCAAAAAAAAGTGCTCCAACTCTTGGTTCCTCCTGGATCGTGAGCGCAGAGCTGCGACAGCGGTGGAGCGTCAGGTTAAATGATGGTCTAAACTGATGCGAGTAATGAAGCCCGCCGAGGACGGCGCGCGCTGACAAGATTGACAGCTCTGCAGCGACTCGGGGTGTGAGTTTACTGTAGGTGCGCTGCTGCGGCCCCCAATGCTAAAACACTGAGCGGTATGTGGGAACCAGGGGCCTCTTTCTTGCTGGACGAAACCCCCCCCCCTTGCTCTCTGCACAGTGGGGTACAGGGGCTGCCCCCCCCCACCCTCCTTTGGGTGAGAAAACAACCCCCCCCCCAGTCTGAAGGATAAAGGGCACAAGGGCAAACCACTCACAGGGAGGGAGCGAGAGGAAGGGGGGAGTCGGTTGGGGAGGCGGGGGGCGGGGGGGGGTCTCTAAAGGTAAGAACATTCTAAATTAGCCCGCTGATACCTCCGCGCCGCGTCCAACACTTCTCACACACTCACAACACTGTATCTGTGGATCAACCCGGTGACACGGCAAGCTTTTTATAGCTGCCGGTCTGCAGCGGAGCGGCTGCAACCTCCTCTGTCACTCACCCGGGGGCTGCCTGTTAATAAGAGATGCTGTGAAATGCACAGTTACCTTCTCCAAGAGCCTCCAACGGCCCTCCAGAGTCTCTTAGCCGCGAACCCTCGTGTTGGTTTTATGTCTCGGTGCACGTTGTCGGATCCAGTGGCGCGGGATTTGATTGGTGGCTTTATGGAGGTCTCTCCGTTCTCTGCAACTTAGTTACTGCTAGTGTTATTTATTGAATCCATACATTTTTGTGCGACTAAATGTTTAAGAAAAACAGTCAAGGACAAGATATTCTACACAAGAAACATATGATCTGGAAACAATACTGTTTTTTTCAGACACGACGCACATGATTATGTTAAAAAAAAAACATTGTCTTCATGTAAAATATCTTGTTTTGACAAAAGAAAATGAATTTAAATGAATACATGGGAAAACTGTGTTTATTTTAAAAGGTTTTATTGTAAATGTTTTGATTATTCTATTTGTAGTATTTGGTACTTCAGTCAATTAGATTTTAAGCAAAATATGCAAAGTGTTAAACTCAGAATGACACCAGTTATTGACTAGCTAAGCCAGCAATAATAGCATTCATCTTAATATGTATCAGTCACATAGTTTTACCGATGATTTTACCAAATCTATAGAGAAAATCTTACATTTTTTTCACCAATCAATAAGTGAAGAAGAAGTAAAACGATTTGAAAAAGGATTTGTACTCAAAACTAAGTAGCTATATGTGTGATACAATTCAAAATGCTTGAATCATTGTTGTTACTCCTTTAAATACGTGTTTGTGGGACAAACAAAAATGACAGTCTTTAAAAATAAATCGAAACAGGCTATTGGTCAGTGGAGCGGCTCTCTTTATATTCCAACTATTGACTGCACTCGCTTAAAGTTGTGATGAATCTGCACCACGATAAAAGTACATGTGGATTTACTTCATAACAAAAGTGCTCGCTCTGCAAAACTGTACTTTAAAGAAACTGTTAAGATAAATACAAGCTGTTCTATCGAAAACAACACAAGGGACTGGGTTTTGTGGTCGGGTGACAAACAAATAAAAGATCATTATTGCGCTTGAAGGAAAGAAGTAGAAATCCTTCTCGATCAAACCGATAATACACGCACTAAAGAAGAACCTCGAGTGTCACGCTCCTGTTCGGAGTTTCCCTCCATACACAGGCCTGCAACCACCTCGTAAATTCAATCTAAGAAAATATGTTTTAAGTATGTTGGGGGATTGGCACCATCGCATGTTGCTCTTGCTGATGTGGGTTTTTCATCATCCGCCTGGCCGCTAATGCAGCACTTCTGTCAGCCTCCTAAACAGAGGTCCGTCAAGTGGAGGCGGGACAACTGATGTGTTCTGGAAGGACTACAGAGAGAAAGTTGAGGTTTTAGCGAAAACCAGGCTGTCAGTCTTCCCTCCACCCACTGTCCCAACACAAGCGCTCCATGCATCAGCGCAGGCTGTGGTCGCACAGCAAATATAACATTGCTGTCTGGTGACAAATGATGTCTTCAAGAGAAGACGTGGCACCTGCCCAGTCTGGTGGGTGTCGGAGGCGACCCTGGCACTTCTTGAGGGGGGGGTGTGGGGGGGGGGCTCAGGATCTGATCCCACCGAGGTGTGGAGACGCACTTTATCCATCACGCTCACCTCATTTTTTAATCCTGGGAGCCGACTACTGTTCTGTCCTCGTCCACGCTGAGTGACAACAAACACCTCTCTGTTCCAGACCTTCAAGAAGGACCAGCAGGGACTTTTCTACACCAGCACTTTGTTTGGCGCCGCTGTTTGAATTCCGTAACTGTTCATGCACAAATTGTGGATTGGAATGAAGTGGGTTTCGAAGAAGTATTTCTTTGTTGCCCACATCCTGTGTTTGACCCCCGGGTAATCACCCCCCCTCCCCTTACACCCCCTCGCTCCTCGCAGACAGGGGTACCTGCAGTGGGAACGGAGTAGGAAGCCGCTGGGGTTCACAGGGTAGAGGGGGCGGGGGGGTTCTACCTGCAGAGAGTGGAGGTATTGAAAACCTGCGAACCATGGACAAGCTTTTTTCACATGGCATTAGTCTGTGGAGGAAACTCTGTGATGACGGCTGTTGTCACCCACACTTGGTTTGCACCCCCCCCCCCCTTCACCACCACCACCACCAGCTGAAGACATTACACTCGCCATAGGAATGACAAATAACACAATAAGTTGTCAGCAGTGAAAAACTGAATTCAATGGATTTAAATCTTTGTCTGAAATAATACATTGTTCATTAAATATCCAGGATCTTCTTCGACCGAAGCTACTGCATTTACTCAGTTGTCTTAATGTTAATAATAATAATAATCTATTTTATTTAAAGGCGTGTCTTGACACTCGAGGTCACTATACATATGTAACTTAAAAAAACAGCAAATAAAAACATGTAAACGCATAAAAATATCAAAAGCAACAGCAGTGAAAAGTGAATAAATGGCGGAGAAAAAGGTGGAGAAAATTAAAGTGGGTAGAAAAGTGCTGGTTGGCTATTACTACATTTTTTTTAAAGACCTAAAAAGTAGTTAAAATGAAACCGATAAAGCTAAAATATTGTTCGACATGTAAGTCAATAGTGTGATACTTAGAAGTTACTAAAATAAAATGAATGTAAACGTCTGTGATGAATTTAACAGTTATCGTGAAATGACCTGCTCATGCTAGTCATGCTATCTTGTACTGAAGCATTTTAATGCTACTCTCTGATGACTCAGTATTTGTGTTTGTTTATATCGTGTTTTCACAATATTTCTGCAATACTTTTTTTATTCGTATAATTCATACACTTTTTTAGCATTTGAAATATCGTTGTGAGTGATTTGCTTGGGACAGTAGGTTGCATTCCAAAACAAACAACACACACATTTAAAAAAAAAGAAGAAAGGAAAGATCTGCTTTACAAAGCGTGACCAATCCTTCAAAGGATTCAGGGATCCGGATCATAATTTACCACCAAAACTGTATTCTGATTCTTATAGTTGTTAGTTTTGCTTTCTTGAAAACAAATGAAACATCTGAAGTAACGTGGGCGAACTTATGTGTATCATCTAGACAAAACTTTCCAACAGTCAGTTTTCAACGTTATTTATTTGTGTAGTTAAAAAGAGTGGCGATCTCTTTGTTTTGGGAACACACTGTGGAGTTTTCATCTCTGCTCATCCGACCGCTGCACTCAACACTCGGAGCTGTTTCCAGGCTACAGGAAGACTCCGGCCGTCACTGCTGATTGCTCAATGACAGATGCCGGGGAAACAAAGGAGGCTCTGAGAGCTTCACCCGCTGAAAAGTTTTCAGTCGGCATGTGAGAAAAAAAAAAGGGGGGCAGGAAGGGAAAAGGTAGATGATGAGATGTATTCTTTCAAGAGTGTAAACATTGTGTCACAAATAGTTTTGCTCTTTTTGAACTATTTTTTTTTTATTCGTAAGAATCAAAAAAACATCTTAAAGTTTTCATGCACTTAAAAATAACAGAAAACAACATAATAAAAGTCTTCTCATTATGTTCATAACTAACCTGATAATCCATCAAAATTATAAAAAAAAATCCAAACCATAATAGATGATGAAACACGACATAGCCAAGCACTGTGAAACCTTTTGAATGAGACTTCATGAATACTGCAGAGACCAGGAGTTGGAATTGTTGACGTTGAATGAAAAAATAAATGCTGATGAATTCAACAGAAAGTGTTTGAATTGGGAGGACCTTTTGCTAGAGGTTCCTCGCTTCTGCATACAGTAGGAACATCTGGTCCAAGTTAGCGGTGATTGTAGGTTTTAGAAAGACCACTGTTTGCTTGCTGAGGGAGAACAGGGGGATAGGATGGAAAAGAGATGCTACGAAAGTTCTGAAAAATTCTCCAACTGCCATTTGATGTGCCACAACTGCTACTGTTAGACAAATGACTGTAAATATTTATTTCATTTTTACTTGTTATACATATATATATAAATATATTTTATATATATATAAATAATGATTGTGTTAGCATAGCGTGCCTCTGGGTACTCATGGAGGTTGTACTTATTGTACACTCAAGAATAATGGAGGTTTTTAAAAGATGATATGGTTGAACCAGGGTGTAGTTTGGGTGTTAACTTTGAACACTGGTTACCAGTATGTTTTAACAGGTTTATCAAAAATCTTCTGCTAGTTCATGTGTTGATGCCAATATTGTAACTGCTGCTTATGTGATTTTATTTGGTAAAATTGGAGATTGTTTTCGCCATGTTTTGCACTTTGTCATCCCTTGCACTTTGTACTTTTATTTGCCCTTGTTGTAGTTTTTAATGAAACTTGCTGGACCGAACTGTAAACCCAATTACCCGAAGGAGAAATCAATCTATCTATGTATCTATATAAAGTATAGTTAAGGTTAGATTGATATTAATGTGACGTAATCGACAATACGTCGCAAGAAATAATGTACTTCAATTTTGTTCATGTTACAAAGTAGGTGCAACAGATGATATTATTGTTTAAAAGCAGGGAGTAGGATACTTTACTGTGACATTAATAGCTCCAGGTATTAGCCACGAGTCTGGCTTCAGACCAGCAACCCCTAAACCTCCATAAATGCACATGTGAAGCCAACACAAGCACGTTCATTGTTTCCCACTTTAATTCCTGCGATTGTCACTTATTAAGTCAGTTAGTAAAGTTCACACTTTTCTCGTCCTCTCATCCGTTTCGACTATACGACCCGCGCCTAAGTGACTTGAACCTGCGGCAGCCATGGCTGCATGGTGTTTACGAGCTCCTCTGAAGTGGCTCCTAATGAGTGTGTGTCAGGGTTACAGTACAACATTACCCACAACCACCTCCACCATCAACCCCCCCCACCGGTCCTCCCAGGGAGCCAGTGCAGAGGTTTATGCCAACACCAGCTGGGAGCAGTAATACTTGAGTCTGCACTTTCTTCCAAAGGCCGCCACTCTCTTTATTCACTTTAGACACACACACACTGTACGCTTCAAGCTCTTAATTAAGTGTTGCAGTACCCGCAAATTCTAAAAGCTGTCAAAACAGAATGCTTCCAATTTCCCAATTTGAATGTTGACGGGGCCCCAAAACCGCGATATTCTCAGGACTCTTTCCATTTTAAAACATTACATTTGTTTAAATTCGGTTCATTTCATGATTACGACTCAAATTTATATTGAGCGCCACTGTTTATGTTTCCAAATAGACTGTTTAATGTTGTATTTTCTGAATCATTTTTGATCTTCAAAGTTCATATGAATCTGGTTTGATTCTTAGTAATGATAATTATTATAATTATCCTAGAATAAAATTTGTTACCAATTATAGCAAGTTTTCTTAATAATAATATCCGAAATCCTTTAATGGGAATTAAGTCAGTTATAATTGTATAAACTTTACATTAAGATCATCTGGATAATGTCGTAGAAATAAGAATATTCCAACACCACATAAGTTAGTAGTACATTTAAAGGTAAATATTTGCACAAAGAACTTGGAGCTTGTTTTCACTATTAGGTAATTACGGTAATTATAGTTATTGAAGGATTACGCTCTGAATTGGTGTTTATGAGAAACGGAAAACCTTTTTTTGTTTTCCTAAACAAACCAACATGCCTTCTCTTCTGAAGGAGTTACGCTCTAAGACTGCAGGCTTGGGTTTCTTCTGAAGTCATTTCGGGGCTAATTTGTGAACATAAATTATACACAAGTTGTGCAGCGGCAGATCCTCAAAACGAGACTAATTGGAGCTTTCTTCGAGTATTAAACAAGAGCTTAGACCAGGACCCCCCGCCCGCCCCTCATCCCCACCAGTCCATCATCTGGAGGTTCCATGTGAGGTCAGACTGGAACATCTTCGCACATTCTACACCTCCGTCTCCACCTTTTTTTTTCTGCTCCTTCCCCTTATCGGGGTGCCGGAGCCCAAAGAGGAGGGGAAAGGGTCACGGGGTCAAAGTCTTTTCCTCTTTGGATCTGGGCGCTTGCTGGGACAGGCTTGGCGAGAGACTGGCGGTATTAGAGCAGGGGTTGGGGGTCAAGATTTTAATTCTGTTAAAGAACAGCTGGTTTGAGTTTCTTTCCGCGTCGGTCTCCCCTCCTTCTCCCCACAAATCCAAGGAGATGAAAAATTTGTTCAGAGGGGAACCAGTAAAATAAAAAAAAAAAGGTTTACAGTCCAAAGCCCTTACCCTTGCCTGGACCAGCATTAGAGAGGAATGCAATAACGTCAGAGTTTTGGCCTCGCTTACACTGGACCCAAAAAACGAGGAAGTGCTTTCTGTGTTTTCCTGTCTTAACAGCCGGATTAAATTTAATTAAAAAGCTTTAAAATTTGGAAAGGCCATTTTTTGAACCTGATCCCAGGGAAAAAACTTTCTTCATATCCAAATTTATAATTTTTCACTTCACGTCAAACAGGTGAGACTAATATTTTGGCACATTTGGATCCGCATCCTTCCAGTTTTATTTCCACGGCTGTGTTTCCTGTTGGATGTGTTTTACTAACTCGTATTTTTAAAAGCTAAAATGTCATTCCTGCACTTTGTGTAAATATGCCAGAGCCGGACTCCCCCGTAAGCTGGCCGAGGGGAGGACGGGGGGACGGGGGGGAGGCTTTAAGCTCTCCTATAAATGGAAAACTAATAACAGATTTTCAGTCTGCTTTCCCCTGCACTCTTTTGCCGGCTGGCTGACTCGCCCCGGGGCTGTGTTGGTGTGTGGCGCAGCAGCAATCAGAGGTCATAATTTCATTGGCGGTTAGCATCAGGTTCAATTTTTCTAGTAGGTTACATTTACCAGAAAGTCTGGATTGCGTTAGCGTGTACCGGAGCGGTAGAATCCCTCAAGTCGCATAACAAGAGCACCGGGGCGACCTTCAGGGAAGGAGTCTGCACACATGTTGACGCTCACCTACAGAACATCTCGGCTCTTTAAACATCCTTGTATCTGCGGCAGTTGGAGCTCGTTCTTCTGGACCAAGTATCCAAAAACATGTCCGTCCTGGAAAAGCAAACACTGTGTGCTTGGCAGGACGTTAAAAACCTCAACAATGACTCCAACTATGTATTTCCTTCAACTTGTTTCGACCCATCCAAGGGAACCGTAATCAAATCAAGTGTAACATTTAAGGCAGGAAAGTAAATCACCAAAATCTCATCGCAAAATTAGAAGTAAAAATACTAGCTGTTTAAACCGATTTATTTTATTAAACACTTCATTGGGTTTCGATTTGAAACAGCATGACTTCATGGGAGTTGTTCCGAGTCTATATTGATTTTTACATTTCATAAAATAGTGTCACATCAAATAAATGCTCTGGTTTTGTTTTAACTTCATGGCCTTAGAAAAAAATCTATGAGTCAGTGCTTTGGTTCCTTCTTTACAAGAAAAGTTGCCTTTTAAATATCTTGTAAGTTTTTTAACCATGTCTTTTGTTTGTGTAATGTCAATTAAAAAACTGTATCTTCAAATGAACGACATGGCAAGAAATTTAAAATAACACAAACAATATACACAAGACGGCAAACTCTTGAATACAAAACCAAACTTTTACTTATGCTTGTTCATTATTCAGTTGTACTGCAATGTCCAGGATACTTCCCTAGAACTGAAACTTTTATGGATTCTGTCTCTTTTAAAAATAACATTTCCAGTGGTAGAAGCTCAGGGTTAATGAAAATCTACTCCAGCTTGTCGGGAAATATATCAATGGTCCTAAAAGGTTGCCAAAACTCATTTCAACAAACTGCTCAGTTATTGTCTCACTCCCTCACAGTGAACTCATCACTACAGCTGTACGTGTTAAACAGGTTATTGTTTTCACAATCATGAAACCAAGGTCATACCGCACGAGCTGGGAGGACGTAGATTAAACATTGCTGTGCAGAGGTTTTTCTGTGTTTATTACAAGCTAGTTTTTGAAATACACATCACTAAACTCTAGCTGACATGATAGCACTTCATCCTGATGGTGAATCCTAACTGAGTTTGACATTTCAAGAGAGCACAGGGAGAGAATCGCACGGTGATGCTAATTTATGTTGAAAGTCAATGTCTCCGAAGATTAAAACATATCAACAGAACCTGCTTTCATAGTATCCCCCGTTAAACATTTCCTTTCTTTTTTCTTTTCAGGAATGCGACCAGGTGCACATCGACGACGTGTCGTCCGACGACAACGGTCAGGATCTAAGGTAAACGTCGCACTGTCGTCGGGCACGTATCCGACAGTCGCTCACGGTCTCTGCTTGTCCTCAGTACGTACAACTTCGGTGCCGACGGTTTCCACGCAGCGGCCACCAGCGCCAACTTGTGTCTGGCCACAGGTGTGAGGGGAGGCGTGGACTGGATGAGAAAGCTGGCTTTCCGCTACAGACGAGTAAAAGAAATCTACACCACCTACAAAAATAACGTCGGAGGTAATCCCCCGTCACGCAGATCTCTCTGGAAGCACTCGCACCATTGTGAAGTCCTGCTCAGAAAAGTGCACTTCACGTGTTTGTGGTGCATTTTAAAGAGAATTTCTCTGGTATTTCAGAGCGTCCGTCCAACCTAAACATCGTTGCCCTCCATTTCAGGTCTTCTGGGCCCGGCTAAGAGGGAAGCCTGGTTGCAATTGAGAGCAGAAATTGAAGCCTTGACGGACTCCTGGTTAACACTGGCACTGAAAGCACTAACATTAATCCACTCAAGGTAGGACCCCACCAAGGAAAATTGTATCCAGTCCCGCACCACATGTGGTGTAAATAAGTCCTAGTGCTATTAAAGAAAACAGACAAAGCGCATTGAGATTTTCCTAAGAACGAGAATTTGACGTTTTCACGTGGGTTTATTTGAAAAAAGTTACGGTAAATTTTCTAGCTAAATGTTTATTATAAGATTAGCACATGTAGCATTTGTCTGAGATGAAAAAAAAAAGAATTTCCAAATATGTTTTGACAAGAAACCCTATCCTCAAATTTTGGGGAATGGTAATGATTTATAAACGTAGAGACCAAATACAATTGTTAGTTTCTACATGACCTTTGACCTCACGAGGGCCACATAAATACGGTCAAACGTTGCACAGTTGTGGTTTTGGAGCATTCAACCTTAAAACAAGTTTGGAACTCATTTCATTGTGAAATATTTGTCCAGTTCATAAGAAAAGTTTAACTGAATATTTAAGAATTATAAAACAAGAGGGGTGTTTGCAGCATTTGTCAGCTCTTGTTTGGATGCATTTGTCAGCGTCATAAACCATTTGTTTGGATTGTTAGTATGACAAACCTTCAGATTATTAATCTTAGTTTTTAAAATAAAAATAAAAACAACAATTGGCAACAGCGAAATTGAGAATTTACAACATTGCAGTACCACTCTCCTGACACTAGTGGATGCTATTTTTAAAGACTACAGATTGGGGGCTTTTATTAATAATTGTTTTATTTCAAGTATGAAACAAGTAATCACTTAATTAACAACAATAATTGCCAAAATATCTGCAATATTATTTAAAGTATGTTTCAAGAGAAAAAATGTATTTTTTCTTAATCAACTAACATGAACCTGAAATGACCTTGGAGTTAAAACTCGTTTTTTTTTTTTGTTCCTCCAGGTCAAACTGTGTGAACATCCTGGTGACCACCACGCAGCTCATCCCTGCGCTCGCTAAAGTCCTCCTGTACGGCCTCGGCATCGTCTTTCCTATTGAAAATATATACAGTGCAACTAAAATAGGTAAAATGTCATTCACTGGTGTGTGTGTGTGTGTGTGTGTGTGTGTGTGTGTGTGTGTGTGTGTGTGTGTGTGTGTGTGTGTGTGTGTGTGTGTGTGTGTGTGTGTGTGTGTGTGTGTGTGTGTGTGTTTTGAGGGCCGGAGCAGAACTCAAAGAAGGACGAGGTTGAGGTTCTTGTAGATGCTGCTAAGTCTCGGCATGTGAAACCACTTGTACATGTGTGTCATTCCTCAGCCAGAGCGCCCCCTCTTCCTCCTTCCTCCACTTTCTTTCGTGTTTGAAATACAAAATAAACACGCAGCTGCGCCGTTCTCAAGTCCGTCCAGGGCTGGACTCGGAGCAGTTAAGCTCGGGGTCCTTCCAGGCATTAGGTCTGCTGGTCGTTCTAAACAGGTCCATGCAGGACTGATTTGAAGACTAAAGTCCATTTGTCCCAAGTTAGAGGAGCGGAGAGGCCGGGTTAATGCTTTTCAGACCGTCTGTATTTGAAGGCTGATCTTATCGAGTCTCCCTCAAACATGTTTACACTCCGGCCTCTCTTTGTGGTGGGCTGTTTTTAAAGGGGCTCTTGTCACCTCGTGGTTCTGAATCAACCTGATGGTTTTCTGTGTGTGTGTTACGAGCCACTTATGTTTTTCAATGGACTCCTCCGCAGGGAAAGAGAGCTGCTTCGAGAGAGTGATTCAAAGGTTCGGGAGGAAAGTTGTTTACATTGTCGTCGGGGACGGCGTGGAGGAGGAACAAGGCTCGAAAAAGGTACGTTCTTGATGTCCTGGTTCACACCTGCAGCTGCATGATGACAGTTTTTAAGAAGCTTTAATAGATGTCGTATCAAAAGCACGGAGAGTCAACATGGCTCACAGAAGAAGTCTCTGGGTCAAAGTGACCCAGTGGCCTGAAAACTAATATTCTTGATCCATCATCTTATGCCAAGAACACTTTTCCAATAGTGATGTTAGCTTAGCAACATTCACAGTGTTTAAGCCCTTGATAGCTCTGGGTCAAGTTGACCCGAAGGGCTGAAAAAAAATGTGTTTAAGGTATCCCTTGTGTCGTCTCTGGGTCCAACACTGCAAATGTATTTCTGGAAGATTGACTTGACTCAGAGACAACACAATGGATGCCACAAACACATTTGTTTCCAGGCCTTCGGGTCACCTTGACACTGAGATGACAGAAGAGTTAACGCTCTAGAAACCTGACCCGACAACACTAAAACTAGTTAAATAATTAAAACTAATTCTGTCTAAAAAGTCACACAGAAGTTTGTTTATTTATTTTTTTGATTTTCCTTTTGTTTTTTGTTTTTTTGGGTGAGGTTTATTTTGTTAGTTGAGCAGAAGACATTCATGCGAATGGAAAAACCTTCAAAACTTTCCCGGATCCAGATGGTATTTTATAAAACAACATTGGATATGAAACATAGATAAACATTTCCTTAACATTTCCTAAAAACATCAAAGATACATTCATTTTGAGTTTCTTTTCCAACAGGTAATTGATCCGTTTGATCACATAACCTCCTTGGCAGAAGAAATTAAATTAAATGTGGCATAAGGGTTGAATTTTCTTTTTTGCCGCCCACGTTAGGATCATATTTTTGTTCAAATTCATGTCATACTCATCCAAAATTTTCCGCGTATATAGCTTTAAAATGTTGTTTTGATGATGCTCGCTAGTTAATGAAATCATCGCGTGAATGAAAAGTAATGAGGATGAAGCCTGAAGGTCGTGAGTTCACCCTGAATGCCTTCAAACAACAAAACTGCTTCGCATTCCAAGGTCTTGAATCAGCGCTTTTTTTCTCACTTTATCCTCTTATATCCGTCCAAGTACAAGAGAGCGAAAGGCTGTGGTTTGTAATCAGCATCTTCTGCCAACGTCTCAGGTTCTCAGAGGCGATGTGGCATAATTACATATTCCTGCTCGCGGTGAATGCAGCCAGTGAAACGCTAGACAAGCCCTTTCAGGCGAGATGAAGGAGCAGCGTAAATAGAGAGCTCCAGCCATTGTTGTCAATATAAGAATATTTCCTGCTTGTTAGCGCGGATGATGTTCTGGAAAAAAAACACGTCGGGAGTTTGTGTCGGAGGCGACAAATATGAGTTTGTGTATGAACACACAGCCCTGAGGCTGCAGACAGTCATGTCGGTCCTGGAACAGTGTTTCTTTTGAAAAGCCTCCAGCTTCTTTTTTTCTCACCTGTGAACGCGGACTGACGACTAGACAGAAATCTGGAGCGACCTTTTCCCCGGATGGCGGTGAAGAGCAACAGCTCGGTTGTTATGAAAAGCAGGACAAGTCGTGGGAATATGGTCTTGAGGGATGATTGTGGAAAAAAGATGCAAATATTTTCGCTCCGTCTTCAGATGTCTGAGTGTGACATTGATGGGGGAGTTTGGTGTTTTCTTCACGCCTGACTGATGTGAGTCCCAGGAGGAGACGAGCGGTAAAAGGTTTCTGTGTCAACATCAGAGACTGTGTGAAATAACACAACAATTTCCATGTCAGGAGCCGCCGATCAGACGTGACACCGCGAGCAACTACAAACGTAATCTTCTCGCTCCGTCCTCCAAACCGGAGAAACCTCTGTCTGGAGCGATTTGGCGTATTTTTTAACCGAGAGGTCCGAGAGAGATGGCTGGACGATAACGTCGCCGGGCTTTTAAAGTTAAAAGACAATTTACAAAACAAAAAGAAAAAGGCTTTTAAGGGTCAGTGCAGGCGCCTCTAAGCAGAACATATGCCTGGGAGAGGCCATACCTTTGGATGAGGGGGCCACAGAAGGTGGGGGGGGGCTTCACCTGACAAGCTCCTTTCATGGTTGACGACTCAGGTTTCTCTTCCGTTTCTTTTTGTTTTGTGTTCTTGGTTGTTTTTTTCTGGCAACAGCGAAGAAATACAGACTTTGAAAGACATCATGCCAACATGAAAAAAACATCAAGTCACAAAATAGGATTTTTACTTTTCGATTATTGTGGGCTAAATATTTTTTAGATGTTGTCCTGAAATCAATGAAATCTTAAAAAAAAACTACACATCATCTATACCATCAATAACTTGTTAATTATAAACAGAATGATCCATAAGATACATCATCTCTGATAAATATGTGTTACACTGGATAGTATTTATAGCAGACACATTAGTTTGTGTCCTCAAACTTTCTCATTAGCTCAACCTTTAACCAAAAGGATAGATGATGGATGGATGGATGGATGGATGGATGGATGGATGGATGGATGGATGGATGGATGGATGGATGGATGGATGGATGGATGGATGGATGGATGGATGGATGGATGGATGGATGGATGGATGGATGGATGGATGGATGGATGGATGGATGGATGGATGGATGGATGGATGGATGGATGGATGGATGGATGGATGGATGGATGGTTTGTGCGGTGGGTTGATGGACAAACGGACAGATGGACGGATGGATGATTGGATTGGGTGGATAGACGGAGGGAGCTATGGATGGATGGATGGATGGACGGTTGGTTGGTTGGTTGGATGGATGGATGGATGGATGGATGGATGGATGGATGGATGGATGGATGGATGGATGGATGGATGGATGGATGGATGGATGGATGGATGGATGGATGTGGATGGATGGATGGATGGATGGATGGATGGATGGATGGATGGATGGATGGATGGATGGATGGATGGATGGATGGATGGATGGATGGATGGATGGATGGATGGATGGATGGATGGATGGATGAATAGACAGATGGACCAATGGATGGATGGATAGATGAGTGAATGGATGATGGATGGATGGCTGTGTGGATCGTTGGATAGATGATGGATTGATGGATGGATGGATGGATGGATGGATGGATGGATGGATGGATGGATGGATGGATGGATGGATGGATGGATGGATGGATGGATGGATGGATGGATGGATGGATGGATGGATGGATGGATGGATGGATGGATGGATGGATGGATGGATGGATGGCACTTAATTGATACATTGGGAACATTTTGTGTTGCAGTCAAACACAGTACTTGTCAACATGGTATAATGCAACAGCTGTAACTTCATAGCCAGCGTAAAGATGAAGTGACCAACATAAAAAAAGGAATTATTGTGGGTCAGTAAACCGAGAAAATAATGAGCAAGAACAGTAACAACATGTGTTTCGCAGGATTCACATCATTGATGTCCACTAACCACTTCCTCCTTCCTTGCTCCCCCTCCAGCACAACATGCCCTTCTGGAGGATCTCCAGCCACTCGGACCTCATGGCTCTGCACCACGCCCTGGACCTGGAGTACTTGTAGCAGCGCGGCACCGCAGCAAACGCTCGGCCACAGCACATCCTGCGACCTCTGACCTTTTGCCCTGCCGCCCCAGCAAGACTCCACCAGGAGAAGCTCGTCCCGTCCTACCCCCCCCCCCTCCCGCGCTACCTGGCGTCCGTCTTCCGGGAGGGAAACGGAAGCCGAGCAGAAGCGCTGACACACACTTTGTCTTAACTCAAACCTTTACTTTCTTGAAGACAGTCGATTGATTCTGGGCCCCCGCGGCTGCTCGCCAGGTTACTGTGAATTGGCTGCTTTTTTCCTTTTTTTTTGGAGCTGTCAAAGTGTTTAAGGGCCCTGAGCTGGTGCCGGGACCCGTGTCGGGGTTCACAGCTTGGGAGGAGCGCCGAGCTACTGGACTCCAACACTTCAACTACTGGCGGTGACAACTCATCGTCCCTCGCTCCTCCTCCTCCTTAAATGTCCGGCTTCTCTTTTCTTTTTGTCTTCATCCGGTCGGTGACAAAAAAAAAAAAAGCCTCGATGTTTATTGTCTACTTTTCTTATTTAAAAAACGGACTTTGTGAGCGACTATAAGAAGGTACCTCAACCATAAAGACTTGTGCCTTTACAAAGTGATTTCCACCGAGCGAGACGTTTATGGAATAAACAAAACAGTGGGATTTTCTAATAATTTAAGGAAATACAAAAAACTTTATATACGATGCTTAGACAATCATGTACAGAGGAGATTTTTTTTTTTTTTTTCGTGTGTGTAAGTTTGTAATCACTGGACTATTCCTATATTCATTTAGGTAAACGCTCTCGAACAGCAGCTTTTTCTTTTTTTTTTCTTTTTTTTGGTGAAGTAAAAGAAAACAAGGAGGGCGTCCTGTCACTCATGTGACGCCTTCAAGTGTTGATGTGTTCAAGACCTGTTCAGTAAACGTGTAGATAATTGTTTTTGTCAAGACCAAAAGCATGGATGTCACGTGTCAACGAGCTTTCATTTCACCAGCTCACGCCCCCCCCCCCCCCCCCACACCACCCCACCCACAGCTTGAGGAAAATTACACCTTGAATCAAAAAAAACGGCGGCCATTTTAACAACACGCCCGACCCTGGTACTGGCACTATTATTGTACAGCAACATTTTATACGATAGTGTCTCTACTCCAACACCACATTTTTGTTTATTTATTAGCTAGTTGAAGCACATGAAGGTCTTCTGGTGGTGCGTCTACATTTGTGGACGAGGGGGAAACCATGATTGCCGGTGAGAGAAAAGCCACTAACAACACAGGATTTGTGAACATACAGGAACATGTGCTATCGACTGTGAATTTCTTAAACAGAAACCAACTGGTGTTTCTGATTTTCCCTCTCCCTCGCACATGTCAGCCTTTACATTTCAATCGTCCCCGCTGAACCCCCCCATCCTACCCGCCCGTCGCCGCCGCCGCCGCCTCTCACCACAGTGTGTGATCTTCTTAAATCCACATCTCCCCCCTGCTCGCCGGGGTATCTGCGTACTGCTGCTAGATCAAGGTAGGCAACTAGAGGACATTTTTTTATAGATTCATACGGCACGCTTTTTTAAAAGGAAAATGTCGCAATCATAAAATGCAAACTGGAAATACTTTACATTACACGGGCCTCATTGTGAAACAGATTGTTGTGTCTACAAAATATGTGTACAGATGTTTTTGACAATATTATTTGATTGTGTTTAAATTAATAAAACTAATTTGTGAAGTAGTACACGCTGCCCCTCATGTGTATTTATTTTTGTTTTTTTAATCACTGACAACGAGAGGTTGGAATTTGACGTTGAAACATGAACGCTCTGCTTACAAGTGAATATCACTCACTTCATTTTGTTTTTAAACCTTTGAATAACTAATATTCATTCTACTTTTAGTAAAAAGTATCCATTGGTGTTGTTATCCAACGCTTAAAATACTGTGGATGCTGTTTGAATATCACAAGCTCTGAACCATTTATGTCCAGTTGGAGAAAAAAAATGGCGCGACTTCACGTTAAAACCATAGAAAAATAAATATTATAGAACTGATGTTTGGATCAAAGACGAGCCCCCCGGCCTGCTGTCAGGTAAGTACCTCTGGTGTCCCCCCCGGCTAATTGATTCTTAGGTCACCTTTAAATTATTTTTTTAATGGATCAAAACTGTTTTTTAAAGATCTTAAAAGTCCAATAATTGTGATAATACTTCTGTTCAGTTCAAACATTAACAAGTTACCGTTTAGCAAAGCAGCTTTTCTCAGGCAATGTTGATATTGAGACATTTTGGACATGATTACCATCTGGATCCAGAAATATTTCTAAGGTTATTCACACTGGAAGGAAATAACTGAAACACAAGCTCCCTTTCTTGTCTGTACTGTGTGTGTTGGACAAATACTATAAAGACATAAATATTGGTTTAAATAACAACATGGTTGTCAATGAGCTGCTCTCTCTAGAAAAAAAAACCAAACTTTCTTTTTGTCAAAGCCAATTACAATGTGTTTTTATTTTTATTTTGTATAAGGCAGGTATTGTGTATTATCACTATTTAAATAAAAACCTGATATATTCAATTTGCATATTAAAACGTGTCCATAGTGTTGGAGACAAATCTATCCAGAGATGACCATGACTGTTGTTGATGTTTGGAATAGCTAGAGATAGAATCACAGTAGAAGCTCCAGTTCTACAGAATAGCCAAAATCTGCAGAAAAATAATTTTGATATGAAACAGAAAACAATTATTTATCTTCTTTCATTGATGCAATCATTCTCACTTAAATCACTTTAGCCATTTGTTACCACCAATATTTGAGTGTATCTAAAAATGATGCAAATTCTATCTGCAAAATTGCTTTAAACTCAAATTAAAATAAATAATACAATTAAAAATAAACTTGTTTGTATGTTTATCCTCCCAGAATTCAAAAGACTAAAACTACTATATACATGTTTGAGTATTTTTTTTTTTGACACTTTCATAGACCTTTTCTTTTTCTATTGATAATTGTTTGCTCTTTCATTAATGTTAAACCTGGAAACAGATCAGTATTTCCTAGTGATTTGAGATCATGGTTTCTAGTGTAATGTGGTATCATCATCTCTGTGGAATTCGAGCTGCAGTCCTGCACATTTGCTGCATCAGAATATATTGTCAGCAGCTCCATGTTTTATTGACGCTCCTGAAAAGAACCTGTGCGTCGATTCCTTCCTTCTATTATCATCGCCAGCCTTAGTCCAAGACGCTGGGGTCAGTGCTGTCTGCTAATCCAACCTGCAAGCTTACAGTAACCAGATCTGTGGCCTGTCTAGACCAAACAACACAGCACACACCAACACGCTCTGAGCCTAGACATTTATACGAGGATGGCTTTTGAATCACAGATACTTTGAGGGATAAGAGGATGAATTGGCAGCTGTGGTCGTTATTGAGGGGGATTCTGTCAGGAAAAGCCAACATGTAATTATTTAAGGCTTCATAAGGAACAGCCTTATGCATAATGTACATGTTAAAATCCTCTGTTGCTTGGATCACACAACTTAAACAAATATATAAAAGGGGGTTGAAGAAGAGGATGCAGCAAAGGCAGAATCATACATGGACAGGGAAGTGTTTGGCCTCAGTAACCACACGATTTTACATTCGTGGAATTTCATTCGGAGCCGCAGGGGCCGTTTAATAACCAAATGGTTCATGTTTGTAGACAGAATAAAACTAATGGCCGGTTGAGGCCAGCGCGTCTACCAGAATGGACAAAGCAGTCGACCACTGGAATGCGAGGGCAGACTCGCAGCTCACGTCCCTTTTCCCCCACTTTTATTCAAACAGCTGAAAGTCTGAGCACCGTCTCGCGTCCCCGCCGCTCGTTGTTGTTCTCTCGCTGCACAGCTCTTTGATAAGTTTTCCCGATGCTCGGAGTCAGACACGAGCAGACCAGACATGTCGCGAGAGAGAAAGGTGGGTGTTGTTGCCCGCTGGCCAACTACTCTGGTTTCTACTCTGAGGAGAAAGAAGGGATAAAACGGGAAGATTGATGTGACCGTTGAATGAATAAAAGAACGTCTAGAGCACATCGGGATTACACACAAAAAGCTGGTATTCAATCCCCAAAAATGTGTTTTAACAATTACATGAATACATTCAAGTAACGCCACTGAACTTATAACTTACAAATAAACATGCAAATGTTGAAAAATAAATGACTAAACTAATGAAAAGAGCTTAAAAACTCCTTCCTAACTTGGACTTCTAAAATCTAAATATAATATCTTGTTAAAAATTAATTTGTGTGTTTTCAAGCTACTTTGAATCACCTCCTTTTGTCCACACTTTTCATCATCATCCTTTATCAAAAATGTAAAACAGATGGATGGATAAGAATGTTGATCTTTATTTCAAAGTATATTAAACTGTTGATGGACTGGTCAGAGGTCAAACTGACAGGTAGGATGTGAAAGAACAGTAGCAGCGTGAGTGACAGAACAGCTTTATAGGAAAGAAGTGAGACCTGTCAAGTTGTATGATCTGAACTCATAAACAGGAAGTTAGTCAGAGTTTAAATGCTCCGGTTTTTATAGCGAGCAGCAAAGATAGGACAAGATTAGAACCAAGTAAATCCGAGTGATAGCTCATGTGAAAACGTCTGAAGTTAATGTCAGATGAAGAATGCTAGAAAAGGATGGACTAAGTCAAAGTAGAAGAGGTTTATGGATGTGGGACAGGAGGAGACTGACTTGGTCTTCAAACCTCTGATGGGAAATTCTTGAAGATAAAACCAGAAATCAACTGAGCATGCTCAGAACAAATCTATGTCTTTATAATCTCAATGAGCATTAAATTGGTGCACTCAAACGGCCAGAATATTTAGTGTGGTTCGATGGACACTTTCCACCCTCAACGACCGACATCTTAGTGACGTAGATGAAGCTAAACGGAAGCTACGTCACTGACGACGCGTATCTGGAGCAGATACCGGCGTAAATGTGTTGAGAAAACACTCATTTGACCAAAAAACAACACAACAACATTAATAACACAATGAAACACAACTTAATCAATTGTTTTAATTGGCGAAAATCGCTGTCAAGTGTCAGCTATAGTGTTCCAAATTCAGGTTGCGATCAATGTTAAAAAGTAGTAGAAGAAGAAGCTGTCGAGTCATTTCATTTGTGTATTTCAAGTACACATACAGTAGAGAATAAACGAAAATCAAAGTTTAAATAAGATGTTGTCATGGTCATTAATGTTCCCTTTCGTCTCACTTCCTGGTTTTATTGTGAAGTCCTGATCCTTGTCTTGTTCACTTCCTCTCGTGCTCCTGACCTGATCGCCGTGATTTGTGTCACCTGTGTCTTCGTCTCACCTGCTTCCTGTTCCCCTTGAGTGTTGTGTGTTCTCAAAAACCCTTCTTTTGTCCGTCAGTCTCTGTCGTGCTGTCAAACTTTTGTGGTATGTGTTTTGCTCAAGTCTAGTATATATATTCAGTTCTGTTAGCTGACTTTTTTGTGCCTTTTGCCTGCTCTTGTTGTTAGCCTTGTAGTTGTTCATCATCCTTGTCTCCTGCCTATGCATTTGGGTTTCATGCCCGAGTCCTGAATCGGTTGTTATACTTACTTCCTCCATAATACATTCCGATAAATTCTGTCCTCTGTTTTACAGATTTACTTTTTTTGCATAAAGTACTGCATGTTTAAATTCTACATTTACGATTCTGTGTCTAAATCCTACTGTATGAATCGATCAACTGTCTCTTTAATCCTGATTGGGTCGGTGAACATCACAGCACTTTGTTCTGTCTTGATCGACCGAGAAACGGTGTGTTGTAATCGTGAAGAATTTTAGGTTCATATAATAATGTAGGTACGATTTTTTGAGTAGTTAATGTCTTTCTTTTTGCTTGAAATATTCAGCTTCAGAAAGTCACAGCCAATCGTAAACGGGTTCTTTGTTCTACCCTGGGATCGGCACAGTGACTGAATATGTATTATGGGCCCTTCAAGAGGCTCTGACTTTTTCGTGAGCACATTAGCGTGGACGTGAAGTTCCGTTGCTTTAATCAGGCTTCACAGTAACTCAGCCGGATCTTCACCAAACACCCGGCACGCCTCTTTGAAAATAAAAGGGGCCACTACCAAGCGGCAGGTCCTTTGCTGGGCATTCCTCACCGGGACGCCCCAGCAAAGTCCCCCCCTGCCCCCCCCCTCCATAAAACTGTGCTGCAATAATAAACAACTCCATCTGTGATTTACAGCCCGACCCAGACAGTGATTTCATGCAGATTTCCATAGAAGGGGCCTCTGACAGTGCATCACAATTGAACTAATATTGTATTACATGCATATCAAACCCCCCAAAAAACCTGATCCGCCACATCTCTCTTTACGAGCAGGAAGCCTATTAATAGGCCTGTGTTCTCCTGGTGGTGGCTAGTGTGTCTCAAGTCGGGGGATTTTGTCTCTGGTGCCAGCAGTTGTCCAAAGATTGAGACAATAAGGAGACTTTTAACGGCAGACGGACGCAAGAAGAGTTCACCTCTCTGGTCGGTGAGAAAACAAACTATAGACACACTTTTTAGTGCCGTATCTTTATAGACTCAAGGAGATAAATAATATCAAATGGGAGAAAAATACCAATTAAAATAAATACAGTCTCAGCCAAGACACTTGCGATTTGACAGTTGTATCAGGGCTTGTGGGTAATCCTGGGCGACCAGACTTGAGGGGTTGATGTGTCTAGACTTCGGACCAGGATGATGAAGGAGTTATGTTGCTGAACTCAAGCAGGTAATGTTGCTAACATGAGTAAGTGAGTCGGCTGAAGATGACACCCCAGATGAAGGGAAGGCAGGGATGGAAGAACCGTCCAAGGATCTGGTGAAGCTGTTTGGATTTGGTGGGATTGAGTCGTCTCTATAATTCATTGTCAATTTTAACATGAGCTCGGTGGATCATTTTCAGGGTATGTTTAGTGGTTGTGTGTGATGGACAGGCGACTTATCCTGGGTTTGTCTACTGGCCTTTACCCCCGTATAGTTGGGATAGACTCCCCTTCTCTAATGAAATTAGGCTTCTTTTTTTTTTTTACCTAGCCATGAAGAAATAAGAAATATTGAATTTCTTCTATATTATTAGTACTTTAGGAAATGTTTTATTGTGTAAGTAAAAACATTTTTCTTCAATGCAACATTAACCTGTGACTCTTGACAAGTCAAGGCACTTGTGTAAGTCAAGTTTACTATTTAAAAATCTCTATAAACCGGTGAAAAAGTAGTATAGGACCATCTTGTTCCAGAGAAAACATTCCAAAGCAACTGCTGATTCATCAATATGACATATTTTTGATTACCTCTGTTTTTTTTGCCGGCCATGCTTTTTAAGTTTTGCTGTTTTCATTTAAAATACAGTAGAGACTACTAAATATGTTATTTAAAAAAATACACCACTGAATTTAAAATCAAAGTAGTTTAAAACTAATTGGTGGGAAAAGGAAACCAAGATGTTCCATGACACAAAAATGGTTTAAATAGTTAACTGCACGTTGTTACTGGTCCATTGAAACCCAGGATCACTCCAAGTATCGAAATGGTCAAATACATTTTATTTTTTGTTTCCTATTAATTCAAGTGCGTTTTTAGAATAAAAAAAAAAGTTTATCGTAAAACACAACAATGATTAAAGTGTTGTTGTTAGTAAAAAAATTGTGGCTAGTTGTTGAACATTTATTAATGTATTTTCCTCTTGTTATTTCTCTATGGATTTCTTAAGAAAACATTGCATCAACACACAATGTTCTTGGCAGGAACGTCTCTTCTCCTGAACACGTCGGAGCAAAGATCTTCTTTCTTCTCGCAGCCGACCAAAGTGGCAGACTTGTTGTCATGCTGCAGCGGGTGGAGGGTGCTAAACTAGGCCCTTTTGTTGACTGTTTGTTTATTTCTGGGTTACTTGGATGTGACAGGCGTGTGGGGCAGGGACAGCTGGTAATCACGAAGCTGAAGATGCCAGGGATCCATGCCAGGCGTCGACTCTCTGAGGGGACGTGCACACACTTGACTCTGCCAGCCGACGTGAAAGTTATCTGGACCGAGTTTGTCTGGACTGAATTAATACTTTCACGTGTGGTTTATGTACATGTGTAAACAAATGCGAGTTTGTACTTGGGACTACAGGGACAGCTCAGGTTTGGAAACAAGGTCATCTTCGAGAAAGTGAAGCACTGGCGTTACACTGGGCCTCGTGTGGTGAAGGTGGATGGGTCGCCTGTAGAAAGACGACGACTCCAGGTTCATGTATAGTTTAGATTAATTACTTACGCTCCATTTTTGAACATTGAACATGATATCATATCATGATACAGCGTCTTACTTTAACATGGCAATCCCTGCTTTATAATCTTTAGCTCTAATATTTCAATAATGACTGTCATCACTTTCAAACTTAGAGTGCCATCTAGTGGCCTTTCAAAATGAATGAACTGTATCATGATACAATGTGCCTTTCCTGGACTCTCCTCTTTCTCTCTCTGTATCCTCCCTCTCTCTTTTCTCCATCCATCTATCATCAATCCTTCCAGCCTCCAGCAGGAGGTAGTCAACGCAGGGTCTGGTTCTGCTCGGGGTTTCTGCTTTCTAAAAATACGTTTTTCCTCGTTGTGGTTCCCTCATAGTCTTGTTGAATACACATATCAAGTGTATGACAATATATAGTCAGAAGTGGCCCTTCAGGCCATTTAGCCAGACAAACAACAACCATTCACCCAACCATTTGCTGATCTGTGGTACTTTGAGAAACGTTGTGCTTTTTGACAAAGGCTGCTTTTTTTAACGGTAAGCTGAGGAGCTTCATTTCAGATAATGCAACATAGCCATCTCAGAGCGAAGAAAAGTTGAGACTGAAAATGAGAAGTGGTGGTTGCTGAAAAATATTCTAGGTGGGGCTCTTTTACAGTACATTTTCCTGCCTATACTATATATTACATACAGAAGGAAGCCGTCAACAATGAGTCTGAGTTCTGCTCGAGGTTTCTGCCATTTTTCCTTGCCTAGCCACACTGTGATTATTCATTATTGAGCTGCTGGATCTGTTTTTCCTTTCTATAGTCTTACTTAAACTGTAAAGTGACACTTTAAATAAAATTGAATTGAATAAAATTTGATTTAATCTTTTAATTTAACTATACTATAATATACATCATAAAGATTAAAAAACCAAAGGAAAACAACATGTCCTCTGCATCAGAACCTCAGAGAGACTTTCTACTTAATTATTACAAGCACACATAAATACACTGCAAAGAAAAAATATTTATAAAAAAAACAAAAAACAACTTAGAACGGATAATTTAAAATGACGACACAAACCAAGTTTATAATCAGAACGCTAATCAATGAAAATATAGTTTATCAGTGGGAAGACTACAAACATCCAAAATGATCAATGTTGGTGTTATTTTAAAACTAAAAAAGAATAAATAATAATAATCAATAAAATATAAAAAGATAAATACATTTAAAAACAACAGCCAAATCTGATGTGAGTTGAATAGCCCTGAATGAAACCATGATCTTGGTCTGAATCGCTCGCCCTGCTCTGGTAGACAAACAACTATTATACTGTGAATCCTGGAATCATTGGAGTGACAAGAGAGTTTCACATTTTTGTCTCCTTCTTGGCCTTATCTTGGGACTTGATTTGGAGTTCTGGCTCTTCCTGAGGGAGAACACAGAGTCCATATCCTGGGTGACTCTGCTCTTCTGGGGGATTACAAAGGCTTTAACAGGCGGATGAAGGAGAGCAAAGTGGTAAGTGACATTTCTGGTCTGGGAATACAGCAATCAGCAGCATGGAGCCTCGCCAAGACTCCCGGCCTGGCTAGAAAAATGCTAAAAAGGCTTTCCCAGAATGTAAACAAACGCGATGCTGGCTAGCTATGTTGGTGGAGGAGCGGGGAGGCGTCCAGTGGGACAGATCTGTTAACCATCAGTGGCCCCGTTTCATCCTGCCGCCCCTCTCCCAACTTTTCAAGAGAGGCTTTGTGTACCTGCTCCGCAGACAGGAGCTGGGAATTTGGGGAACAGGAAACCAAGGCTTTTCCCTCCTTCCCACCGACACCCCCACCTTCCCTTGTGCCCCCAGCTGCCCCCAGTCGCACACACACACACCTCACATTCACCCTGTAATGCCCGTCTCTCCCGCTCCGCCTCATACCTCCATCCTGAATAGACATGTTGTACAGTCCAAGCTCTTCCGTCCACACATTTCAACAATTGCCTCTCAGCGAGGATGTGTCCTGACATTGACCTGCTCGTGGAACTCTGCGTCCAGTCACTGCGATCTTTTGTTGCAGCGATTTAACAAACATCTGTCCGTAGAACCTTCAGTTCATTTGTTACGACTGACGGCTCAGGTTTTTTGTTGATGTATGAAAAAGTTCATTATTATTATAAAAGTCACTGCTCCCAAGAAAGATTCATTGTTTTTTATTATCATAAAAACACTAGTGGAAATCAAATCAGGAATATTAATCAACTTCCATGTGAATGTGGTGAACTCATTTTTATTTGTCTCTGCTCAGAGGGATTGTAACTAACGTTACTGGTCGTCTAGTGGTAAAGCCCTTCCCTTTTATGCCCAGAATCCTTTTTTTTTTTACCAATGCAATTCCTGAATCATTCTTTATTTTTGTTAATTTCACTGAATAACAGCACACTACTCTAGTAATGTTCAAAACATTTAAAGTTATTTGATGATTGACTCTGATTGTCCGGATATATGAGTGCGTGTGACTAGTGGTTGAAGTGATAGTTCACCAGTAATCTGCTCCTTGAGTTATAGACAAAAATGTTTGTTCATTTTAATGTAGCGACTGGAGCTCAGTTGTCTTCATCCTTATCTATGTTCTTTATCTTTATCTTCAGACTTAGATTGTATCATCTTGTTCTTTCTCTTTATTTCTCTTTGTTCTTATTTTATTTTTATTTATTTTTTATAAAAAATTGCTATATTACTGTGTCTAATTGGAAAAAATAACTATTTCCCGAAGGAGACCTCCTGAGGAATCCAAAATACCGTACCTTACCTTATCTTCGTCCAAAAGGATGCTTAAAAAACATCCAAAAACCTCCGTACGGCTCGTCTGTAACATCCCTCTTGTATTGAAGCCCTGACAAGAATAAATAAATAAAAATAAGTCTATATTTTGCGCTCGTTTGTAGCAGAAGTTTAAATAATAACAAGCGATAAAAACCAAAAGTACCCTGGGAAAATATATCATAAGCACTTCCAGAGCACATACAGTCACCTGGCTACACCGGAAAAGAACAGATTACTCCAAAAATGATCCCAACCCTTATTCGACATGAGGGTGAGTAGAAAATGAGTTTGAATTCTGTGTGAACTAACCCTTTAAGTTGGGTATGGATGAGGAGAATGTAGGATCCTTTAGTAAGTAAGCCTTCATAACATTTTTTCTGATCAAAATCGGTAATGCTTGTTCTGACTACTAAAGATCATGAACCAGTGCCATGTCTGATGGCTCAAAAGAATCCTATCCAGAAAGATGTTTATCACAAATAATGTAAAAACTGAAATTTATTTACTCATAATTTACATTCCCCACAAATATTTGTCACATTAAATAACTACAGATGTTTTCTTTGGAAGTTATGATGGATTAAAAGCCATAAAAAAGTCAGCGAGACGCCGTCCGTGGCATCCTGTGTGTGCGGCTCTAATCAGGGAACAGACTCATCCCTGGCACGGACTTGACACGCATCATAAAGACTTCATTGTAGCCGCTGACTTGTCTGCCTGTATGCTAAATTAAAAAATGGATGTAACTGAACACGGGGGCATCGATAAGATCTGGAGTCTGACCGTGTCCCTGCAGGCCCTTCTCCGCCTCTGAGCTCGACGAGGGAGGCCGGTTCAGTGACGGGACGAGTCCAGGAAGCAGCAGAAAACACCGTTTGATCTGAAGATGATATTTTCATGCCAAATCAAGTCATTCCTGAACCTCCAGTTACATTTTTTTACCTCACAAATGTTCTTTAGCCCCGGGCATTGTTTGTGTGCAGCAGAGGGAAAGGGAAGTCTAAGGTGTTTATTAGCCGTGTGTGTGTGCGTGTGTGTGTGTGAGGTGGACTCACTCTGCTGCACCATGACAACAGTAGGACTGTCTGATCCTCTCTCTCTAATTGTCTGTGACCTCGTAATCGGAGACGGACTCTCCAGGCAGGAGGAGGTCCTTTCACACGGCAATCACTTTTGGATTTGTCCTGCAACCCGTGAATACCACCACCACAACCTAAGTGTGTGTATGTGTTTGCAGGTGGGAGCTTGTGTTTTTAATCCACTTTACTTTGTTTAAAATGTTTGTTTTTTTATCAGTAAACTTACGGTTGTTAAGTTAACACAACAAAAATCACATTGAGTTTAATTAAATTCAAAATGTTTTTTGTTTTTTTTCATCTAATGTTATTAGGTTAGTTACATGTAAATGAATGAATGATACATGAATCAAAATATAGAAAAACAAAATTAATTCAAAATGTAATGGTTTTTTTTTTTCACAGATTACAACGGTGTATTTGTGCCACATTAATTATTTGTTTTACTACGTGATTAATGTCATATAAAGTCGTAGAAAATACTTCATTACGAGATTAAAGTCGTAAAAAATACTTAATTGCGAGATTAAAGTAGTACAAAATACTTTATTACGAGATTAAAATTGTACAAAATACAATTATTACGAGATTAAAGTCATGCGAAATACTTTATTACAAGATTAAAGTCGTGCAATATACATTTATTATGAGATAAAAGTCATACAAAATACTTTATGACGAGATTAAAGTTGTGAAAAATACATGTAATACTAGATCGAAGTCATACAAAATACATTTATTACGAGATTAAAATATACAAAATACTTTATTACGAGATTAAAGTCGTGCAAAATACATTTGTTACAAGATCAAAGTCGTACATAATACATTTATTACAAGATTAAAGTCGTATTAAAAAAGAGCACCTACATCAAAATGAGCAACGTTGAGCATCTTGTGATGCTATATAATCTTTTGGCACATCATACTTTTATTTAACGTGACATGACTGCAGCCCTGCAGGAACACAACCTGAACTTCTAAACATTGTAGAAAAATCAGTTTCAACTTCATTTTAACACAGTTATGCTCTAAAGAAAAACAGTCGGGAATGTGATCTTCTATGATCTACTCACTTCCTGTACAGGCAGTAAGTGCAACATAATTCACCCAATCACAGAAAATCCCATTAACCTTATGCTCCAGCTAACCTATTCGGTCGGCCATCTTGCTTTAGATGTTGACGTTTTTAACCTCTTGCTACAGCTGACAGTGTTAACCTATAGTGGCTGATGCTTGATGCTGATGCACACAAGGGAAGAACATTTTCTTGTACTGTATTTCTATTTAATCGTATCGTGAGCTGAATATATTGTATTGAAACAAATCGTATTATGAGCTGAATATATTGTATTTAATTGAATTGAATCTTGAGCTGAATATATTGTATTTAATCGTATTGTGAGCTGAATATATTGTATTGAATCCAATCGTATCATGAGCTGAATATATTGTATTTAATCAAATCGTATTGTGAGTTTAATATATTGTATTGAATTGAATGATATTGCGAGCTGAATTTATTGTATTAATTCAAATGGACGAATTCGAATTTATCGTATTTAATTGAATTGTATCATGAACTGAATTAATTGTATTTAATTAAATTCTACTGTGAGCGGAATTTATTGTATTTAATTGAACTGTATTGTGAACTGAATATATTCTATTTAATTGAATCGTATCGTGAGCTGAATATATTGTATTTAATCAAATGATATTATGAGCTGAATATATTGTATTGAATCGAGTCGTATCATGAGCTGAATATATTGTATTAAATCGTATCATGAGCTGAATATATTGTATTAAATCGTATCATGAGCTGAATATATTGTATTTAATCAAATGATATCATGAGCTGAATATATTGTATTAAATCGTATCATGAGCTGAATATATTGTATTGAATCTAATCGTATCGTGAGCTAAATATATTTTATTTAATCGAATCATATCTTGAGCTGAATATATTGTATTTAATCAAATCATATCTTGAGCTGAATATATTGTATTTAATTTAATCGTATTGTGAGCTGAATATATTGTATTTAATTTAATCGTATTGTGAGCTGAATATATTGTATTTATTTTAATCGTAATGTGAGCTGAATATATTGTATTTAATTTAATCGTATTGTGAACTTAATATATTGAATTTATTTTAATCGTATTGTGAGCTGAATATATTGTATTTAATTGAATCGTATTGTGAGCGTATTTAATTGAATCGTATTTTGTATTGTATCGAATCGAATTTTGAGCTGAATATCTATTACCAAGAGCTGAATATATTGTATCAAATCAAATCGTATTTTGAGCTAAATATATACCGTATCAAATCCTCTTATTAGTTCCCTAAAGCCTTACTCATGTTAAAGGACTGAGGAACGATAAAAAACATATTTATATTTTTCACGACTAGCAGCTCCATTAAGTAAATACCTATAGCACATTACTTGGGGATATCATCCAACTATTCTTGACTCTTAAATCGAAAGCGAAATGGCCTCACGACTGCCGGTGTCTCTCGGCTCTGACATCTCTGTCATCTCCAGCCTCGCCGGGGCCTCAGTAATGGCCCCTGTCACACACAAAGGTATTAAGAACTTAAGCTTGTCTCCCTCTCTCTCTCTCTCCTGCTCTCTCTGCGTTGCCAGCTGGGCCTGGGGAATAATTTGATTTGGTACTTTCAGCTGGAAAGAGCCATTCTTCCCAGGCCACATTTGGCTTCTCGTCGGCTCCGCGGCCCCCTGAAAGACTTTACATGACATTAACACATTTCAGAGAGCATTACGGCTTGAAAAGAGATTTGTCCAGACAAAGACATGGTTTATTTGTAGTTAGAGCTTCATTTCCTGCCCGTTCCCTCTCCTGCACTCTCTTCCTGCACCTTCGAGCGCCCACCCTCCTCGCTCTTGTCTCACACAATGCTTGGCGTCCTGACAGGTAAGAGGATTTCAATTAGTTTACCTCCGAATGAGCCTTTTCCAAACGTGATTAATGAAAGCAATTAGTCTCTGTCACGTCTTCGGCTGCTAAATCACTGCAGCGCTCGCTGACGCTAAGAGCAAATTACATCATCCGGATCCTCTAACGCTCCATGTTTTATGAGCTGCCAGTGTCTTTGCCAGCAGATGAAAGTCTTTCTTTTTTTTTTTAAGTGTTTCAGATTTTTTTTGATATCAAAGTAAGTCAAAGTGCACGTCACAGTCCAGCGTGTCATGCTGCGACTTCCAATAATCAACGTGTGTGTTTGTTAACAGGCGGTAAATGAATCAGAGGCCTGATTACCTCCCTGATTACGACACGCATGACGGACAGCATCACACACATGTTTACACTTTTTGCAAATGTGCCGTTAGTCCTCGTAGCATCGAAAGCTTCGCCTTTATCCACGGGGGATGAATGTGAAGAGATTTTAGCCTCGGCGCGCACACATGTTGTGATGTGAGCTTCTGTCACGGAACTTTACTCTCCAACAAAACAAGAAAAATCAAATAAAAGGGAGTTTAGTGAGGCATAGATAATGTTTTTCTAGCTGCAGGCTGCGTGGAGCTCAGCCAACTGTAATCACTGCCCACTAGGAGGGAATCAGCAGCACCTGCTTCAAAACCATTACCTCCCGCTTTATCCACTTCGGAACTGCAAATTGTTGCCGTCGTTTGTCACTTATTGAGGAATTATCCGTGTGTTAACAGACTCTGTTTTGTTTTGGATAGAAACTTATTTGTTGTCAAGTACACGGGGGGGGGATGTCTTTCTCAGCTTTTCCAAACCCTTAACATTTCGTCTTCTCCCTGTATGATACAAGGATAAGGTAGAGTCACTGGTTTGGAGGCCAGTAGTCTGCAGCAAGAATTCTGACCTGCTCTAGTAGAAGAACTCACATTTCTCCGATCCTTAAAACTCTTCACTGGTTTCCAGTTTCTTTCAGGATCAACTTTAAAATTCTGGTTCTTACTTTCAGATCTATTCATGGTCAGGCTCCTCCTTACATCAGTGATCTGATCCAGCCTTACACCCCAGCTCGGGCTCTGAGGTCTGTGGATCAGAATCTACTGATGGTTCCTGAACACCCTTCCGGACCAGAGGAGAGAAATCCTTCCAGCAAGCTTTGGAACCATCTTCCTCTCCCTCTGTGTTTGATGATCTACTGACTCCTTCAAGAAACATCTGAAGACATTTTTATCCGTGCAGGTTTTTTCTTGATTTTCTGAGACTCCTGTTTTGTTCTCGGTGTTATCTTGACCTTTGAAGTATATATTTTATTGAGTATTGTTTTGATTGTTTAAGCGCTTTGTGACCCTGGTCTGGAAAAGCGCTCTATAAATATAAATTACTTACTTATTTACTTAGTAGAGAGTGCCATGTCCGCTTTTTGATGTTGAGAATTGTTCAAATGGTGTCATGATTGGATTTTATCTCAAAGCTGTTGGAAGTGTATCCACTGCCTGAGCTTCTCCCAATCCCTCACTTCAGGGGATCACCAGGTGAGGACGATACAAAGGTGTCTTGCTGGGCTGTTAGTCGCTGCATGTTGCGTTGAAAACTTTGTGCGAAGTATCTGAGTTATAGCGAAGTACATATAGGAGAGACTGGAAACGGAAGAAATGGATTGTATTGCGAGTTGATGACTCCATGATCAAACTGTATAGCAGTGTTTCCTTAATGGAAGGAGGCATAGAAAGCCAAAAAACACCAAACATTTTGGTAATAAAGATTTTTAATCGAAACAGAAAATATATTTAAAAAAAAAACACATTAGATGGTTTCATGGATGGATGGGTGGATGTATAGGTGGCTAGGTAGGCAGGTAGGAAGCTAGGTAGGTAAGTCGTCTGTCGGTAGGGAGACAGGTAAATAGTCATGAATAGACGGATGGATGGATGGATGGATGGATGGATGGATGGAGGGATAGATAGACTTTGCCTTAAACAAGAACTGTTTGTAAGGTAAAAGTTTGCTTAGAAAGGAATCCGACTTTAATTTGTTAGGATCAAGTGTTTATTTTCATGGTTCATCTTGTGTTTTCTGTCTCAATATAGAGACGCTAGACAAAAGTCGTGGAGGGAGGAATGTAATAAAATGATGTCATTATGTTAGAAAGTATTTAGTGTCTCGATCGTTTGTACATGTTTTATAACGTAGAGCGTATTCTTTACAGGTCAGGGTTGTCCAGTTTCATAGAATTTACATTTCATGCAGCACGACTTCATAAATACCTGACATCCACGTGAAAGGAGAAAAGGTCCAGTGAGTCTAAAATAAACATCACTCTTGCTCGTGTTGGTCGTTTTAAATTCGCTAATCCAGGTATTCCAGGTCACTGCCATTCCAAAGACACTGTATCATGATACAAAGCTGTATCTTGAGGCCTCATCAACCCATCACTAGACTTCACTATTCACAGGTATGTTTTTGAAGCCACACAAGCACAAAAAGAACACACAAACTCCTCAGTCATCCAGGTTGACCCAGGATTTGCGTGAAGTACATCCAGTACCTGCAGTAGAAGACCGGCGCTCGTGCGTGGTGTATTAATAATTAAAACATAATTCCCAAACGATCCCACTCTTGACTCCTGAAGCCGATGACCACAGATGGCAGAGGTCAGCGCTCCTGCTCACTACATGGAGTCCCAGCGAGTGATTCATTAAGTCAACGTAAACAGTCCAAAGAACGAATTCCTCTGTGTGATTGTGACCTCATCGTTTTCTGCACCGTGTGGTGTTTGGCAGCTTCCACATCTCAGCACTGATTTTTCTGTGTGTAGTCATCAGCACATAGTTGCTTATTGTTTAAACACGTGTCCTAATAAACCCGGCAGAGTTGTTTAATCTGGCAACAGGCTGATCTCCACAAATCCTCCTCTGGCCCGTCTGAGTTTCTTTGGAAAGGTGTGCTGGGGATGAACATGGTTGCATATTTTGATGTGATCCTATTTCTTCATTTCCTCCTGGCTCGGAGCGGAGGAATGGCAGAGGTTCGCACCAGACACCCGCCTACTCTTTCTCCTCCATCTCTTTTTTTTGTTCTGTCCATCATATCCAGCTGAGATCGTCTGCTCTGCTGACAGAGACAAGTATGGGTGCAGATGCTATTGTCTCTTTTCTCTGCAGGACTCTGGGTGAAGAGGTCCTTGTATGAGTTGAATGGATATGGTTAAGGACTCACGGTGATATGAATAATTTTTTAATGCCTTATAAATATATAGGTTCATAGGTTTTGTTTGAAATATGACTCTTTACTTTTTCTTTCTGTCCAATACAATTCAACTAATACACATTGTATTAGTAATTTTGTATTTTTAGTTTTTTTATATAACCTTGTTGATTTTTCTCTAAGGTTTTGATTTATTTATTTATTTTATTTAATTCATTGAATCTTGTTTTGCATCTTATTTGTTTGTTTCATATATTTTTTATTATATCAATGCTGTGGATTTCCTTGTGTGGAGTGAATTTTCTACCGACTATCTTGAGCGGGTTTTTTTTCCACAGTCCAGATTTATTTAGTTTTGTTGAATTGTCTGTAGGTCTGAATGGTTTTTTATGTCTGTGTGTAATATGACATGTTGATAACCTGCTCTTCTGTCTCTGGCTCTAAGAAGATGGGATTGTCTCCAGCCTTAGATCGATTGACCATATCTACTTTTTACATATTACATAACAAAAGGCCAAGACACACAAGTCAAACACAGGAGTTGCAGAAAGTCAGGGAAAAGCCTGAACAATTAAAAAGGTCTTAAGATCTTTCTTGAAGGAGAAGAATATTAAAATTGATCCTGAAAGAAACTTGCAGCCAATGTGAGTTCTCCTACTGGAGCAGGTCAGAATTCTCGCTGCAGAGTTTTGTATTAACTGCAACTGAGACAGCTCCTTCTTGTTTAGACACGAAAATAAACTCTTACAATAGTCTCAACGAGGAGACACAAACGCATGGATTATAAGATCCAGATTGTGTTTTGACATCATTTTCCTAAGTTTAAAGATTTTCTAAAATTGGTTTATTGGAACCTCGCAATGCTTTAGAAACAAAAATCTCTCAAGGAGTGTGAAGGAATCAGCTTCCAAAACCTTCCCTCGCTTTGTTTCCCTTACGCTGCCATCAATCCATAATCATAAAAAGAAGCTTCAGTTCTTGACTCAGATCCTGAATCTAATTGTTCAAAGCCTGCTCACTTTGATATTCCACCTTCAAAAGATGACAAAAACAATAGACGTGTCCCTGCAGGGCACGACCGTGTAACAAAACATATTAGCTGACGTTGTGTGTCTGTGTTGCTGGCACGACTCTCAAAGACTTTCACTGGGTGTTTTCGGAAGGAAGCGGCCATGTTGGTGGGTTTTTTTCTTTGCCCGGGGGCACTTTTTTCTTGGCTTCAAAATCGTGGCTCAGGTGAATACACGAGGGCGTGTTGGATGTCAGACAAAAAAATTGTGGTGAGGATGTCATTAGCCGTGTTGAGGTTTCTGTGATTTTGAGTTTTTTTTATGCACATAATTATCACACTGTGCTACACAAAAGCCACACAGGAGCGTGGGATGATAAAGTGCTCCGGGACGATAATGTCTTACAGACTTTCGCTGGTTGGTTTAGCTGCGATATATAAAACATCAGCGTGGATTGTTTATTGTAAGTAGAGGATGTACTAATGAAACCGCCTTATTAAACCGTGGTTGTGTTTGACGACCAGAGTCAAATTGATGAGGAAAAGTTTGGGTTTGTTTAAAGTCTGTCAGATTTTACCCGTGACGGGACCGACCCGGATGTCTGACAAAACTCTCGGAAATGTTTTCAGTCTGTATTTTCAGACTGTCGAGGCTCAGCTGAGGAAGATTCTGGTGCTGCTTTGATCCATGTTGAAGTAGATCACACATGTTGTTGTAAAATAATGAGAAAATAGTTTGAGAACTAGATGCTGGCAACACTAACTTGAACAATTACACATCTGATGTTTCTTTTTGTTATTTTTGAACGTGAGTAAAACTCAAACAAGGTTTATTATAATTGTGGCATTGACCTAATATGGACGAACACTAATCTTCTTAATGTTAAAATCTGTTTCCTGTCTACGGCTGACAGACTTTCTCTTCAGGTCTCACTACAGCGCCCGAACAGCTTCCCTAGCTGCTACTATAATGTCTCAGATAACCCCTGGTAGTCGCCACCTGAACTGCACTCTCCTCTTTGCCTTTCTTGATCTCTGTCCATAACCCTGGATCTTTAATCCAGAGGATTAACAAGTTATAGTTGCAAAAGTGCTTCAAGCTTGGATCAAAAGTCTACTTAATCTAAAATTAAAGAAGACTTGTTAAGATATTGTAGAGAAATAAAATGAGGGGATTTTTATTTTTTATTTTACTCAAAGCACACTTAAGAAAAAAATAAATTTCCAAGTTGTTTATTGGATTTTCAACTGATTATTACGCAACGTTTAGAAATGCTAGAGGTTTCCTAGAGTGTGTTAAATATTTTCAAACTTTCATTATCATAAATTCTGGGATTACGCTTGATTTCTTAGATAATGATCAAAGACATGGGTGTCGAACTCAATTAAAACAAAATCATAATTCTTTAACAAATTCAACATTTACCAACCTATGGTTAACACTGTCTAATTCACATCAAACTCCCTTTATTCGATAATGGAAGACTCTGTATGAATCTCGACGCTGTTGCTAAGCATTGGCATCATTATAGGTCTCGATATCAACATAAACATTTATCTTCATCAGTGAACAGAGAAGCAGAAGAATGCTCCTCCCCAGATGCAACACTAATAGACTCATGGACTCATTCGTTTCTCGTGCTATTATACTGTATGATGCTGAATTTGGGGGCAGGATTGGAGTGAAGGAATGATGTTATTCAATATTAATCTTTGGATCCTGTCAAGATCTGTGTTTTTGCACTTTCATATTTTTATTTCTATCTATTTGTTCTTGTTCTTGCATTTATGAAACTTCTGTACCTGCTGTTGTCTGCTCTGAACTGCAAACCTAATTTCCCAAGGAGATCTCCAGAGGGATTAATAAAGTCAATCTAATCTAAAATGTCAGGAATGCGCTGTTAGCTAAAGCAGCTACGAGCAACTTAATGGACCCAAAATATGTCATTCAAATAAAAGGTCAAAAAGCCTTGTCAAAGAAGCAGTATTGGAAAAAGTTTTCAAAGACAAGAAAGTCTTGCAGGTTGTTCTTCTAGATATGTGGTCATATGACTAGAATGAAGCGCTCAGTTAGTTGGGACCCCAAAGAGTACATTTTAGGACAAAACAGAGACAATGTTTTCCTCCTCTTTTACATATTTTGTTTCTATTCTGATCCAGTTTAAGATTACACATCACAGCGTGTACAACCCAACAACCTCCCTGTTGTGATTCGATTACTTGTAAGGTAATTCTGTCTGGGGAACAAGCTCTTGACAACAATAAACGTTAGATTGAGTTTCACTTTCTAGTGTTTTACTCCACAAAACATTAGTTCACTTTTTTCACACAATAGTGATCCAGTTTCTGTGTTGCCGTGTAACGAGCATTGTTGCGCCAGGATGTTGCCAGCAGCAGGTTAGCACCTACTCAGTCCTGCTAACATGATCCGGGTTCCAGTCCACCGGGGATTGGCTCCACACGTTCTATTTACGGATGCAGAGTAAAATGACACTTCCTCCTCAAACTCCTCAATCTGCGGAGGAGGGAAGAAAGACAATTGTCACCAGTCGCCTCGGAGGGAAAGAAGATGCAACAGCCAGAAGTACAGTAGCTTAATAAGTCTTGTCAATTCAAAAGAACACGTCGTTGATAATGAAAACTTTCAGGTTAACTCAGACAGAAAAGTTAAACAAAAACTTAAACAAAAACAGAACTTTTCCAGTAGTTTTGTTTTATTATGTTAGTGTTATATAGCTTCAAGAAATCACTGGTCACAGGCAGGACTTAAAAATAATTGGCTCAACTATGTGGCATTTTTTAATGTTTGTATAACTTTTAGTAACTTTATGTGTTAAATATGCGCTGTGACAGACTAGCATCCTGTCCAGGGTGTCCCCCGTCTCACGCCCGAAGAAACTGGGATAGGCTGCAGCCCACCGCCAACCCATTAAGGGAATAAGCGCTATTTAATGTGTGTTAAGTATTTTGATTCTACTGACAATAGTAGCTTTACTATTTAATAGTCACTTGTTGAATTTGTCCTAAAGAAATCACCTCATCTTAACATGAACATACTGCAGTAAAAAAAGAGAATTTCAGGTCATTAATTCAATTAAATCAATTCATTATTCAGGATGTAAAACGGGGATAAACACTTTTTTCTAAATAATAAAACTGTATACATGTTTATTTTCTGTTAATTTTACAAGAATACCTTATGTATTTATTTAATTTAAATATATTGAATTATAGTTTATAAAGTCTTTTATTTATCAGGAATTCAAAAATGTTAATGTTTCTTTTTTTTTCAGTTTTAACATTATGTTTTTTATTTTATTTTATTTTTTGTTTATTCCATTTTCAAGTTCTGTTTTTTTTTGTTTGCTTTGTACTGTGAATCCAACTTGTATTAAAAGGGTTAACATCGGAGAGAGGTTTAAGTGTTTTTTTTTGCTTAAAGTTCGCCCACTATTTAACTCTCCAAGACATTCCAAACAAAATCTCAATAGACTTAATAATCAGAATGCTGATTTATTATGACCGGAGGGCAAAACCAAGAGTTCCGTTAGAGCTCAATGGCTTTTTCATAAATCCCACACTCTTCAATCAACCATGCAGAGTAACTTTCCAGATTGAACAATGTGTGAAAATGGCAGTGGGTTCTGACCAAAGTCTTTGTTTGGACCAATTTTCTTCTGAAACTGTGTGGGATTTCCTCTAATTTCCTGAGCTAAAGGTGAAGCAGCAGAGAACTGCCTAACAAGCCCTCGGTCTTAAAGCAGACTTTCACTCAAGACTGCAGATTCGGGCACCGTCCACTGGGACAGGGGAGGTTTGGCCCGAGCTTCAGACGTATATCGCGGTGAGTCTGCTGGCAGTAGCAGTCTGTCGGACCGCAGCTCTGCTTCCATGGCAGCTGGGAACAGTGGGAGTCAGAGAGCTGAGGTGAGCTTGGATTCGGCTGCTTTTACTGCTCTGGAGCCGTGTTTTCACAAGCCTCCTACCTGACAGGAAATGGGCAGCAAATGAGTTATGACATCCTTCATCAAAACACTCTACATTGGGTAAATAAATCAATCAATTAGGCAGAGCTATGAACTGTAAATCAAGAGCAAAACGAGCGCACCTGCGTATGTTGGGAGTCAAATATCAAATTCTAAATTCATCCTCAGAAGTCACTTCGTCACCAGAGATTTTTAAATGTTGCTGTAAAATTAGGTTCACGAGTCTGAAGAAACTTCGACAGGCTGCTATCTCATAGCATTTTGTGAACTGGGAAAGTGGGGAAAGTGCGGAGAAAAGTTCACTTCTTGCCTTTTAAACTTAAGGTCTGCAGGAAGTCGACATGCCATGTTATTTTAAGTTTCCAGTGAGAACTCAAAATGTTTTATGAGCAAAACAGCCACTAAATGATGTGTACTCTGGGGGTTTAACTGTCAGTATTGGAGAAGATACTTTTAGTAAACTATGTCGTTTTTAATATGACTTAACAATACTGACCTTTATCAACAACTGATTTAATAACAAATATATACTGTATATATTGATACTCTACAGCAAGGCTGTTCAACTAAAGTGCACTCAGGGTCAGATTTTCAGATCCAGCCTGTGGGATGTTCAATCCCTCGACTAGTATTTCCTGTTTGACGTTATCCAAACAGGTTAAAAACAGATACACAATTATTTAGCACTTGTGTTTTCAAATAGCAACAGCCAAGTGTCTCCTCACGTTATACTCCTTGACAGCACAAACATCGTTGCTCGAAAAAGCAATGGGAATGTTTTGAATGTTTTGTTTTTGTGTAGATATTTTTCTGTGTATTTATTGTTCAATATATTTTTTCCATGCCAACATTACGTCACTCTGAGAGGGTGCGTTATATAAACTGGAGTTCTTCGGCTTACAGTAGCCTTTTTTTCTAAAAATAGGTGAAAAATACTCAAAAGTGCTGAATATCTGGGATACTTTGGATAAAAGCTTCTTGATGAAAAAGTCATTATTTTACTTGGTCTCTGAACTCAAGTTTGTGTCACTTTCTACAACAAAAACATACTTAAACACTGCAAATATATATGAATGTTCGTAGTATTGTACATATTGGCTAAGTTAGGGCTTCGAGGGATCATCCTGGTTGTTGGATGGATGGTTGTACATCACTGCTTGTACCGTATGAGCAACGACCGGTGCCTTCCTTGGCAAAACATTTTATTATTATTGTTCTTGTTCTTCTTCTCCTGAGGCCACTATAATTGGAGCCAGTGCTGCTGAGGAGTTTAATAATCTCATTTATTTATTTATTTGTGTTGTGAGTTGTTCATTCTTGCAAAGGTGAGCAACATTAAAGGCACATTTCCTTTTTGAACAGACAATTCCCATCCTTGGACTGTATGTGGTATGGACATGGTATCTGTGACGTCAACACTCTGTTCCTGAAACATGGTTTTGAAGCCAAACTGTGGTCACTTGGAAAACTCCAGTCAAGAGGCACAACTGTGTCCGCTAAATTATGACTGGGCTTTAAAACTATGTGTGTTAAAGGTTACAGTGGCTGATACACACTCACTTTCCAGGCAAGTCAGATGATTGGAAAAAAAACAAAACCTTTGAGATAAAGAAAAGTTTGAGATAAAACCTTTAAGGTTTGTAGACTCATGCTGTTTTTAACCAGGATGTTAATGTGTATTTCATTCACTAAAAGTCTATTTTGGGCTGGTTGTATACATGACTTTTACTTTATCCAGCCTCAAGTGGACACTTAATGAACTGCATCTTTTTTGCAAAACCACTTTTTGACTCAGCATCAGGTAAAAGTTCACTCCAGGTTGTCTTGGTTCCATTGTGTAGTTCAGCTCATACCTGGAACTATATATTCTTGCTGTTGTGAAAACACAAGTGTGAAAAATATGATGAATTTCTAGTATTAACTTCATGACTCTAGGTGTAGATTTAACGGTCTCGCGGGAATAGAAGCTATCGCGGATCATCTATCATAGTGAATCATTTGTGTGCTACGTTTGGACACAGTCTCTCTGCTTCGTCTCAGTTTGCCATTTCCTCTCATGCTCGTCCGCCCGGTGGATTTATGGGTATGTGGTTGCCCATCAGTCGCTCCGCTGTACCCTCCCCGCAGCGCCTGTCACACAAGCTCCCTCCCGTCCTCCAAGCTTTATGATGGAAACTGATACAAACACAGTGATAGGGTTTCGGGATAAATTATTCACGCTTCCAATGCTCTTTGCTGCTTCTCGTCTTTGAGGACGTCCATTTTACAAATGGCCTCTTTTTTTAGCCCCTCATCCTTTTAATTGATCCGCGGTAAAGACAATACATGTGTGGTGGCACACTCAGAGTTCAGCTAGTAGCCCGTGAGCGGGGAGAGCTGGCCGGGCTCGTGCTGCGCAGCATTAGGTGCTGCAAGATTTACTGCCTGGTAAATGAAACGGCTGTCCGTCGGTTTGCAGAGGCGGCACATCGGGGCTGATGTCTCTACCATCTGCCGGGTTAGGCCTTTAATTGAAAAGAATTTCTGGACTGTCGGAGAAGCGCTGGTCCAAGTCTCACAGTCCCCCTAGAGAGAAAAGTAATGAAAAGAAAATAGCTTCGCTCCTCTTTAGTGCCTATAGAAGCCATAAAGAATAACAGGACACGGTGATATAACAGCAGTGAGTCTGAATAACCTCCGTAGAGCCGCTCGGCATCCGTGGCTCTGACTTATTTGATTCCTCAAGTGTCACCGTCGCCGGCTTCGGAGAGTGAGATTTGTCGGGAGGAGAGAAGGATGGCAGACATCCGGCGGGCCACGGAGGATAACTGATGAGTCTAGCAGGAGCGAAGAAAGAATAACAAAACTCACCTTTAATGTGGCTTCTGCTGTCGGGAGCTGCAGCCGGCGCATTAGGACGTGTTTGCATGGTTACGGATGGAAATCTTTCAATAGTAGTTCATAAATCTGCTGTGTTTATTAGTGTGGGATGGATTTAGCTCCACTCACACAAGCCTGACATGCACGATTATTCCTTATGAGGACCATAAAAATGGTAAATTTGGCAAACCATTCATTTGAAGGAAGAACAAATGACAGAATGTGAAACGCACGGACCAGGTGTGGCTGTTCTTTGGTGCTGAGGTGAAAATAAATGGACAAAAAGAAGATTTTTTAAAGAAAGAATAACTATCTTTTTAGGAATATGAACACCAGAGAAATTATTATTTTGGGTTCATACTCAAGATATATCAGTATATGAATATATTTGTCTGCCATTCACTTTTTTCATTGATTTGTTTTCTTCCTTTTAATATTAAATCATTTTATTTTTTTGTGTTGTGCCACATAGATAACAAGCTTAAATATGGTAATAGGAATTTTCATAGTAATACACATCTTCTTGAAAATATCTATTGCCTTCATTGATTGTAATGCAGGGAACATTTTGATGTATCACATTTTTACACTTAAAATCTAAATTATCTGAAGCCTATTCAAATCTCAATTTAAATGTGAGTTTACTCATTGACTCAACCAATACAAAACATAAATAAAATAATGAATAGTGACGGAAATAAATGAAAAACAAACATGCATTTTAAATAGTACACATGGTATTACCACTCAATTTGAAAGCAGAAGATTAGCAATGCTAGATTTGAAGCATAGCATTAGCAATGTCCAGAGCTTTTATAATCATTTTGGAATTGGACAGAGAATAAAAGCATTAGCTCACATAGACTAACAACATTTCGTGTTTGAATCTATTAAAGAAACAACTAAGACACAGAATTTAAAACATGACAGCCTTAAACTCTAAATTGTTTGATCAGCAACGTTAGCTTAGCTTATTGCTTAACTTTTGAAGACGAAGCATAAGCTCAGATGAAGTCAAATAGAAAACTAAAATGGATGTTTGGGTCTGCTATAGCAGAACAAAAACTACATAGAACTAAATAAGTGTTGCTATGAAGTGTAGTCGGACGAACACGCTCGGTGTGTGTGTCCGTGTGTGTGTCGGGTGTAGCTGTGGGTCGCCGCTTGTCCACCGACATGGACCCCATTAGATCAGATGACAGCACTTCATAACATTGACACATTCACGGTCCGAGGTGCAACGACTCAGGAGGTCACCGCGTGATAAACTGTACACACCTGACGCGTTCGCGGGCTAATTCTGAATCGGCAAACTCCTGTGTTCGCCGGACCGAACCAGTGAAAGCTGAGCCCGGCAGAAATATCATATTTTAAAGATGCGTGTCTGTGTAGAGTAAAAATATACAGAGTGGAGTAAATAATGTAATAAACATGACAGGTATGAATGTCTGTGTGTCTCATATTATTGATGTTCATGTTATTAACTACAGTAGAGAACTAGATACGCTTGAAAACATTAGAGCCATCAGTGAACTGCATGGTTGAATTAACTATTTCAAAAGTTTAAACCTTTTTTAAATTAGAACTGACTTCATTTATTTATTCATTTTCTTTAAGGCTTTTCCCTTATGGGAGTTAAGTGGGGGCTGGAGTCTATCCCAGTTTCTCCTGGCCAGAGGTGGGGGACACCCTGGACAGGACACCAGTCTGTTGCAGGACACACAAAGACACACAACCATTCAGATACACACTCATACCTACAGTCAAATTCCCCAAGTTCTCAATCAACCTCTGTATGTTTTTGGACTGTGGGAGGAAACCAGAGTGCCCAGAGTAAACCCACGCAACACGAGGAGAACATACAAACTCCACACACTTCTCCCAAGCTGGAAATGAACCAGCAACCTTCTTGCTGTGTGTACTTGCATTGACTTAAAATTAATTGAATTCAATAATTGGTCGAACTTTGAATCAACCATGGTGGCATAATTATGCCGATAATTTTATATTTAATTTAATGGGCTACAAGTTAAAATATATTGAATTAAGAACATTTATTTTGTAATCATTGGAATTAGAATATCAAATCCCTATGTGTAAAATAAAATTCTTACATTTAGAAATATTCACATTTTATTTAAACTGTCTAAAAATATACATAACCAACTTTTAATATAGAAATTATTGAATTAAATTATTCTATAAAAAATAATTTAACCTTTAAATATAGAAATTGTTGAATTAAATTATTCAATAATACGAATTCAACCTTTCAATATACAAATTATATTATTCTATAAAAATTAATTCAACCTTTAAGTATACACATTTTAAATAATTAAATTATTTGATAAAAACTAATTCAACCTTTCAATATTCAAATTTTTCAACTATATTATTCTATAAAAACTAATTCAACCATTAAATATAGAAATTATTTAATTATATTATTCTTAAAATCTAATGAAACCTTTAAATATAGAAATTGTTGAATTTGTTGAACAATTCAAAAATTTGAAATGTAAAATTAATCTGCTCAATCTACTGATGGCTATACTTGCATTGAAAATGTGATAGTTTTGTCTAGTAGTTCTGTATCTAAAAACTTACGCTTAAAAACGTTCTGATAAATTCTTCATTTAGCTAAATGTATATTGAACGTTTAATTCCATTAAACATCACAAACTGGATGTAAAGTAAAAGTTAATATACAAGTTGTCGACTTCAGTTTCTGTTTCATCCTAAAACCCTGACGTTTGTTTTCACGTATCTTGATCCTGTGTTTGCTAGTAATGGGCCTGAATCATTTGAGAAAAGTTCTTAATTGCTGTACAAATACAGAGCTAGTGGCTGCGGTGTAAATGGGATAATTGCTACACAGCTGAAACACGACTCAGATCCAGTCTGAAACCACACAATTAAGTGTTCTGTGGTAAAGTGGCCTCGGTCAGAGCCAATGACAGCGGCGGCGACTCCTGGAACTTAAACAAACACTCAGACATCAAGAGGACACGTCTCTGTTTGAGCACGTCTGACCTTTAGCTGCTGTCCCGCCGACTGCAGACCTGCACGTCCCAGACATTTAGCAGAAATAACAGCAACACCCGCGGTGCTCGCCCAGAAATTACGTCGTAAACCCAGGGTGACCCCCCACCCCCAGTACCCCCCACCCCTCACAACCCCTCCCAGCTGATCTACAAAGCATGACGGACAGATGCGGCACTTTAGCGAGCTGATGCTAATGACACTTTTAAGTGTGATGGAAGGTACCATCGGAGGATGGACCTAAGTGGGACTAGCTTGCTGTGCTATGCCATGCTACGGGGGCCAGCTGGCAGGGCCCAAAGCTGGCATGACAGAATGTGACAGAGGATCCGGAGAGGAGGGACTCGGGGAATCCCGACACAATAATGCTGATGGCAGGAGCTAAAGCCCAGATTTAATCAGGACCATCACCCACCTGCCGAAAATTACACAACGGGTATCAATGGCACTTCCCCATAGTGTTGAGCCCTCACCAGAGGGGCTCTGCTGTCAATCACACACACACACACACACACACACACACACACACACACACACACACACACACACACACACACACACACACACACACACACACACACACACACACACACACACACACACACACAATATAAGAACATTTGTTGTATTCACAACACTGTACAATGAGTTACACTCTCCAAACAAATGACATCACTTCAATCAGTTTTTTAATTAATTTTTCTGGTTGCAGTTTTTCCCACTAATTTTAGTCAAAGTATATTTGGTAAATATTTGACCACCAAGTAAAAAGCTTATCCTAACACCAACCCTAACCCTAAAGATGCAGCCAAAAGTTAGCTACCTGGTAAGAGCTCGGGGAAGGTTTGATCCTTTTCCCAGAATGCAGCTGAGATCAACTAGGATTCTCTACTAAACAGAATTTGGAAAATGGATCATAACAATTGTTGCGGCGGAGAACCATATTGTGATGCGACCAGCTTGACGAAACACTTTGCCAACATTTTAAAACAATTGTGTTTCGCGGGTTTACAATTGCTTGATGGATCTACTGACTCCTTCAAGAAACATCTTAAGATATTTTTATTTGTTTAGGCTTTTCCATGATTTTCTGGAACTCCTGTGTTGTTCTTAGTATTATCTTGACCTTTAAAGTATATACTTTATTGAATATTGTTTTGATTGTTTAAGCGCTTAGTGACCCTGGTCTGGAAAAGCGCTCTATAAATACAAAATACTTTCTTACTTACTTACAAAGACACAATGGAAACTAACCTGTAGATATAACTAATTACTAATAAATATTATCATTATTATATTATTGATTCAAAAAGGTTTGACATCACAATTATAACTATAAACTACTACTACTATAAAAACCTTGCATTACATTAGTATCAACAAATCTCTCTTATTCATTCAAAAAGTTTATTATTTTTATTAGGACTATATCATGGTTAATTGAATTGAACTTTAAAATGGAATTTGGAGTTTAAATTAACAAATTAAAGATTATATATATTTGTTTCAATTGTTTCTCTTTCCATGTAAACTTTGTTATTTCCACTTGTTTTAAAAATGTTTTGTAAATGTGACCATTTTAATCTTCACAACCACAACCATCGTAGTTGTCCCGAAATATCTTAGCTCCAGGTTAAATACCAGCATCATTCACTCTCTTGGAAAGGATAGTATATTTGTACGTACCAAACATAAAGTGCTCCAATTTGTAAAAATGTCGACATCATATTCTCCACTTCCTCCTCTCGTGTCGTGCTGCCAGAGACCAAATCAAGCAGCATTTAGATTACACATTGTCGTTGTCAGTCTGGAGGGAAGCTAACACTCTGATTCTATCCAGAGCATTTTCAGCGTTTCAAGGCGGCCGCCGCCTCAATCACAGTAAATCACGTACACACACACACACACACCGATTTACACACACACTTACATCTCATCAAGCCCGTCGGGGCTTCTCGGTCGTGACAGGTAAAGGTCCTGTGGTTTGGATACCAATCAGTCTCAGAAAATGTTTACGTTTCTGCTGCGTGCTTCAACTTTCAGGTGCCCCCCTCAATTGCAGCGGCATAATGAGGATCTATCAGAAAGCAAGAGATTTTTAGTCACGGGGGTTCGAGCGGACCCTCCCTTTCTGTCCCTCGCTCTTTCGTGAAATTTTTCAAAAAGCGTCCTCGACCTCGAACGTATAGCACATGTTACATTCCTGTCTTTCATTTTTTGTCGGTTGGGTCAGACTCCTTGTGTTTATACGTGTTTATGCTTCCGTGTCGGCTCCTGACAGCTACGACTGCACACACACACAAAGTGTTTCTTTTCTATCCCGTTTCAAGCTGTAATCACTCGTCCTGAGATGACCAATCGGAACGACCCATCCATGCTTGCTCTTCAGCCGTGACTCCTGCGATATTTACATGTTTACGCTCACAGTTTCCATCAGGTTGTTTCTGGAACAATCAAGGGCCCTGGAGAGGTTTCACGGCAACGGCACACAACTTGTGTTTCGTGATTGAAGGGCCAGGCCTGATTACCTTCCACTGTGTGGAGGAGAGACGATGGGTTCGAGGAGGAAGACTCTACTCTTTTCAAGGCCCTTCCAAAGATTTCCGACGGACGCCTGGCGGTAGCCGAAAGGCTCTTGGGATCCATCGGCCCTCAAAAAGGGAAACCACACCACAGTGGGATCCGTCATTGTTGGAGTGAAATCTGGGTCATGGATAAGCGATCATAGCCAAGTCAAAATTATAAAGTTTAGCCACTGTGAAAGATAGTTGGTTTCGCTGTGATTACAGATTTAGTTTTTTCCTCTGCATTGAAATATCTACCTTCACAGACGTTTTTTTGCTTTAGCAATGTCGTTCTTTGTTTCCTTAAAGCGTTGACGTTGAAAGAATTTTTCACCCATTTCCGTGATCAGAAAATCCTCTACAGCAACGACCAAAAAAGAGAAGGTTAAAATTGCATTTACAAGACATTTCCAGCTTCAAATAATAAACCATTAGGTCTAAGACCCGGTTATGGGGCTACTTTATCGTGCTCTTGGTTTCTTCTGGGGAAGTCTATGGTCTCTGTCTCGGTAAAGGTTTCTCTCGGTGTCTCTCGTCAAGTCAGTTTCAAGATTGTGGAACTTCTGGGTAAATATTAGTGCTTGCGTTCCACATGTTTTAATGTATGAATAATATACATGTTCTAGCAGCTGTAGTCATATTATTGAACATATATACTTTGCAACAGAACCTTTGTATGTAATATTTTTGGTTTGTTTTTTGATATTGACTTGTACTGTCTTGGTCTAGGTTCTTGGTGTTTTGTTGTTGGTCTTGGGTTTGGTGTTAGTGTTAAAGTTGGTGTCGGCCACGGTTTCGGTCTCAGTCTTGGGTTCGGTGTTGATCTTTGCTTTGGTGTTCGTCTTAGTCTTGGTCTAAGTCTCGGTCTCGGTTCTGACCTCGGTCTCAGTCCCGTGTTTATCTTGGTCTTTGTCTCGGTCTCAGTCTCAGTGTTGATATTGTTCTTAGTCTCGATCTCTGTACTGATCTCGGCCTTGGTCTTGGTCTTGGTCTTGGTCTTGGTCTTGGTCTTGGTCTCAATCTGGTGTTGATCTTGGTCTTAGTCTTGGTCTATGTGCTGATCTCTGCCTTGGTCTTGGTCTCTGTCTCATTCTCGGTCCAAGTCCCAGTCACAGTTTCAGTTCTGGTCATAATCACAGTCCCAAAAATCTGAACTCACTTGTGGAAATATAACATTATTCTATCTTCTTTAATAATGGCACAAGAGTCTGTCTTACACTCAGCGTTGTACCCTCATTCAAAGACACTAAAGATGTTCCATCTAATCTCTCAAGCATTCCATCAGCTTCCTAGTGAAATGCCATGGCCTGAGATCTTGAGCCCCTTAAACCTCCCTACAAATCCTGTAAGTGCCTAAGACCTTGACTTACAAAGCAAAAATTGCAACCCTCAGGTCTGTAAATAGCTCAAGTTCAGCGTATAGAAGTTCTTTCCATAAATACTTGCTCTCTCAATTAGATTGCTTTAAAAGGAAGTGTCTCTTGTGAGCTGAAGAAGATACTTGAAAACATGTGGAAGCCCAGATTCAGAGAGAGAAAGTCAAGGATTCTATTGTGTAATTAAGAAGTTGTCAAATTATCAGCAACGCCGTTCATCCTCTCGAGATGGAAAGAAATCATTTAGGAGTCAAAAGACAATTATTAGTACTGTGATGTCAAGTCAAACCCCCCCGAGGACACGCGAGAGCTGCGAGTGAAGGCTTGATACTGATGACTGTGTGGATAGAAGGAGAAAGAAAGCAAAGAAACACCGGCAGGATAAAAGGGCGTGTTGGTCCCTTGTGATGTGGCTGCAGACGCAGCGGGTCTCGGCCTCAGTCTGGCCCGGCGTCAGGTTTCTCCGAGCCGGAAGTGGCACGTTTCCCCTGGCGACAAGTGCTTCCTGCAAAATAAAGAAATCGTTAGGAAGATGACAGCTGGGTCGGCTGACAAAAAAAGGCAGCCGATCGGGGGGTCGGCCTCGCCGAGCTGCCACCCGGCATTAGCACACAATGTTTTCCTTCAACATCGCCTCCTCCAGAAAGTAAACAATATTTATACAACATGTCTCCAGGCGTGATGGCGGATCTCGTACCCCTTTCTACTGTTTCCACCTCTGATCTGGAGGTGCTTATCTGACACTTAAGGTCCGCCTTCCTCACATCCTTCCACTTCCTACGGTCCCAGAGGACGAGGACCGGAGGAATATTGTGGGGGTCTGCCAGCGAGCCGAGGAATATTCTGACACATTAACCCCAGAATCATGCGCGGGGAGTCTGGAGCTGAACGCTCCGGGCCCCGGGTGCTGACCTCTGGCAATCACAGCGTGTGGCAGCCACTCTGGGGCCTCCGCGGTGAGGTCTTCTGGGAGCACACTGCTCTGCATTCCAGCCCAAAGTCCTCCTCAAGCATTTCCTCCACAAGCCATCGCTTACTTCTGTCTGTCAGACCAACTCAGCCAAAGAGCCAGAGGACTTTACTTTGCATTAAAGTGCTCTTTCCAAAACCATCAGTGCCTCACCTCGACCAGAGCGATTACACTACGAGGAAGATATTTGGACGTTGATCCCTGAGAATAGTGTTATTTTGTGCTTAGGGGACTAAAGGAGACGAATTTACTTGGTGCTCGGAGAAAATGATGCTGTCTTTGTATTGAGCTGCAAATAATGTCGAGAGAACAATCTGCTGTAGTCATCACTTTGTATTCAGGAATACACCCCTGTAGCCTCCATTATTGGTGCACCAAGCATAAGAAATGTATTTTTTTTTCCGTCTGTTATCATTTTGTTACATTTTCTATTCATATATGCATTATTTTATGAAGTAAATGTAGTTTTTCTACATGACAACTTTAGAGTTGTTATCTAATAGTTCAGAAGATTTAAAAAACACAACTGGATAGTTTTGTTTGTAAACTATGTGTTGCTGTTTTAGTGACAAAGATAAAAGATTATTTTTGCAAAACTATTCTGAAAAACTTACACCTAAAATTCAGAGGAGTACCAGTGCGTAAAGCAGTATGCACAGACCCATATAGAGTATATTTTTATTCCATTTTTTATTCACAAATAAACACTATACATCAATTTACACACATTCAGAGACATTATAAAACATGTATTATTATTTTGCTTTTCAGGATCTGATCTCAGTATCGGAATAAAATAAAACACAAAAACGTTTATGTCCCCCATTACTTATCCAAAAACATTTGTTGACACTTATTACAATAAAAATAAGAAGAAGGGAATTTAATTTAAATGCAGTTGTATTTCAACGTTAGCGTGTTAGCTAATTTAATGCAAACACAGTGATAATGCTAGACTTAGTATCCATAAATCTAAGTATAATGTCGTATTAATACTTTTAACTTATTTTAACTTTTATACTTTCTTATTCATGCAGGCTTTTCCCTGATTTTCTGGTACACCTGTGTTTTTCCTGGTGTTATCTTGATCTTTTTAGTATATATTGGTTTTTTTTTTCGTTTTTTTTATTGTTTAAGCGCTTTGTGACACTGGTCTAACAAAGCGCTCTATAAATATTACTTACTTACTTACTTACTTATATTTACTCCTATTTACTAAACATTAAAATAGTTTGGACCATGACTTAGAACGTTATTAATAAATTTGGCCCCTTGTGATTGAGTTGGACCCAGTTGGTTTACGGCATAATCCAAACACTATCATCCAGTTGAACGTTTGATGTCACGCTTAACAACAATTTACAAAACAATAATTATCTAATGCCACGAAATCACTAGACAAAACATTTTAAGGAAACGTTGCTCAAAAGAAATGTTTACAGAAATACTGTTGTTGTACATGTTTTACTTTGTCTGGGAATACCTCAGAATTAAATTCATTAGTGTTATTTCAAATGCTAAAAAGGTATTTTATTACAAACACAGAATGTTGTTTTTGATTTACTTCCAATGTCCTGTCAGCATTAACTATGATAGTGTGTATTTTTTGTACTGTCACAAACACCTCCAGGTGCCTCAACTCTGTTGCCATGACGATTAGTAGTGACATAGGCTAACACCTGCTAGCGCTCACTCATGGAGATTAATGTGGCTGCTTAAGCAGACACACACACACACACACACACACATTTTAGACCCTGTCCCTTCTAATGGAGACTGATAAAAGACAGGCTCCGTCTTTCACAAACGGGACTCGCCGTGCTGATCCAGGTCAGTCCCTCTGCAACCATTTCCTCGTGCATTTGTATGGACTCATGATTAGGAACGGTTCTTCTGGACGCCCTGGGATTCACCACACTTCTCTCTCGCCACGCTGGGACAGAAGGCCGCCGGCTACAGGAGGTCACTCTGTTTTTCTCTGGGATATTAAGTTACAAAAACGCATGTCAGCAGGTCATCGCAACTGAGAAGTGACAAATGTTGGCTGTCCCTTTATTCAAGATGGTCTTCACTTTTGCTCACAAAGAAAATCTGTTGTTGACATTGAACTTGTTCAGTCAACTTTGGCTCTTCTTATTCACACACATTTATAATTTGAAATAACTTAAATTATACTTTTTGCTGTGGATAGTTGATCCATTTGTTTCCTAATCTAAAATGAGAGAAGATATTTACTCTCTTGACCATGTTCATGCTTTAAATCTTTATGGCAAAAACAACCATTCAAGGGGATCTGGTGTGAAGGAGGACTGAGATATTCAGAGGGTCTTGTTGAACAATCCAAAATGAAATATGCAACATTACAGCCAAACTAGTTTGCAGCTTTATTTTAGGATTTATCAAATGTATTTTCAGCCTTTGGGCTCTTACACAGATTCGTAGGCACTCTAGATAGAAACAAAATACATTTTACAATTTATCATATCAATAAATCAGAAAAAACAACAGCTATAATTATTCAAAGTACTATAGAACCATTAAAATTCTCGGATAAATAAAAGATTGTGTGATGTGTAAAATGAACTATCTTTTATTAACATGTTCAGGGAATTATTTCTTGCATTGAGCAGAAAATCAGGTGATTCAATTTTAAGCCTAAAGTAAGAATAGTAAATATGTTTTTATAAAAAGTGAAATTTTAATTAAATTACACTCCTTTACTCCTTTTTTAGGAGGGTAGGATAAATGTAGACCTCTACAGCAGCAGTGTCTAAATGATGGCGCCATTTACAGGCCTTTGAATTGATATTACAAGGCTGGCAATTGTAGATGCTTGACATGTGGGAAATGGACAGCCAACCAAGTCAAAATAGTGTAGATGCTGTTATGTTTGATGATAAATGAGCTTTAATTCCAGGTCCTGAGTGAGGAAGCTGTTGGATTGAATTCACTTTCGCCTGTCTTTGTGTGTAGAAAATATATCTGATTTACTGGTGCAGAGGACAGGTTGTTAATTGTTTTTCCTTTAGTTTTTAAATATTTTACTTTATTCTGTTTGATGTTTGTTATGGTATAATTCAAATTCATTTGAATGTAAAAGGAGAATAATAAACATTTAAAATTCATCATTAGCCGTCAAAGTGTTGATTTCCACATGTATTTATTATTGTTTTCAATGGTACATGCAGGGAAATGTACTTGAAAAGAGCCCCACGTGGAATATTTTTCACCAGCCGCTATAGTTTTTACGTCTTTAAACGTGGCCCTTTAAAAAAAAGGTTTCGTCATTATTGGTCCACAGGAGCCGGAGGGTAAAGGGTCTGTTGTGACTCGGTTATTTAATGCTCTATGACAACTTTGAGGCTAGAACATACGTCTTTGGTTAAAATGTTGCTATAATAGTTAGCATTTTGGCTACAGTCTTACGTCACCATGAGTAGATATGACGCCCCAGCTGAAGAACATCTTACCCAGTGTAATATTTTCCCTTCATCCCTGAGCTGCTTGGACTCCAGCCGACAAGGTACAGTTGGGAAATGAGGAGATGCTGAGGTAAGCTAAGGTACCTTTGGACTCGCCTGTCCATCCAGAACAAATCACTCACATGGTACTATTTATTTGGACTGTTGGACTCTAAAATAATTGGACCCCCCTGGATTTTTTTTTTCCCGTCTCCGTGCTCTTTCCCCTCTCGTCTTAACTGCAATTTCTGTGCTGGAATTAGAGGGAACGCACAGTGTCGGTTGCATGAACGCGATGGTCTGTTTACAGACTTCTAAATGATTGGGGATACAGAAAGTATTGTCATCAGGGTTGAGGGCAGGGGAAGGATACGGAGCACTTAACAACAATGAAGAAAAAGGACTGTGCACGCTTCACTGACGGGGCAGAATGTCAAGAAATCAGGAGCCCGAGTACGATACTGACACCAGTAAACTCTGGTTGGTTTGTTTTTCCGGAGCGCCAATTAGAGAACATGAGTCTTTCATAGTCGGACCAAAAGCGCCGCCATGTTTCACTGCGGATACTTTGGCTCTTCTCTTTGACTTCACACTGGCAACTCTTCCTAGAGTGTAATGAAAGTATAGCCAATTCATTGACAAGTGGCAGCTTCTCCTGGAGTTTCTTCTTCAGATGATGACTTCACATCGCATCGCAACATTGAAATCAAACCGAAAACCACTGATGGGCTCTACATTACACTGCAGCGATGGAAACTTTATTGATGAATCTCAGCCTTATTTTCTACCACAATTTTGTTAAACTTTAAAAGGCATTCAATTATGACTTTAGCCTTACTGCAATATGAACTCAATCGTAATTAAATGTTATTTCTTAGATGCCTGTCTAGAACAGACAAGTACAACACAAAGGCCATTTTTTCAGAGTTTTCGATCTGTTCTTATTTAACCAGAGAATTTAATAATACAATTGTCATAAATTGTGTCGATGCATTCTTTAAATCCCACCTAAGATTTTCTGAGAAGAAGAAAAACACCTGAGTAAAGCTGTTGTGTTGCTTCCAAATCATTTTATAGTATTTAGTATTTCTGTGGCAAAATTGTGTTGAACTGGATGAAGGTAAATTTAAATTTCTAAATGAGAAGAATCCTGGTATGATGTCAATGTTCATATTTGGTCCTCGATTGTTTCCACGTAAACAAATGTGGCACACTTTTACAAAGTATCGAATTAAATTAAATTCATAACTTAAGGTTCAAAAGAGTTCATTTCATCCGGATGATAAAGAAATGTATTTTAAAACAATGTTTCTGTGCATCTCTTCTGATATACAGCAACAACAGGTGCAAAAATATCATCCAAGCCTAAAGATGCTTTCTTTTGCGAACACAATTTCCAAAAGCAGGTTGTCACGAGAAGATAATGGGTATCACCCCGAGGCTTCAGGGCGGAGGGGTGGAGTCACGCTACAAAACAAAGTGACATCACAGTGTCAGTGTCAACCATTTGTGTGAGAACTGAAGCATATCAGTGACTGAATGTCCTTCAGGCATGTTTCTTAGTGTGAACGAGGATCTCACTGGAACGGAAAATATTTCCTACGGTAAATAAGGTCTTATATTAGTGTCTATAATGTGTATGTAGCCGATGATTGTTTCAGAAACATTTTTAAACTTGCGTCACTGGAAACCTAACTAGAATTCAACCTGACAACGATGATCAACACCTACATCGTTGCCCACCCAGTGAGCTGGGAAGGTATTTTCCACCATAGCTAGCACAGGGTTAAATGAAAGTGCCACTAAGCTGAGGGGCGACGATTCATAAATACTGCAAAAATTTGACCCATTGTTCCTGTGAAGATGTTTTTTTCCTCAGACAACGTTTTCTTCATGTTACTGTACATGATGTTATTATAAGAATGTTTTTATTCTGTGATGCCTTATGGAAATGAAATGACTGTCAGGGAAAATGACTCTATTTACCTTCATCTCCTCAAATCTGAGGGTCACCTCTGTGCTCATTTTGAAATGACCGTAGATCGGTCCAGTTTTTAATACTGTGAAGAAGTCACTGGCTGTGAAGCTCAGGTTACGAGTGTGACGTTGATGAGTGCTAGAAGTTTCTGTTATACATTGGCAGGCGACTCACGCAACCTTTGTATCACAATTTATGAAACGAACAATCCTGCTCTATCTCAAATTTCTTGTCGCCAAAGATGTTTAAAAATATTTTCACACCATAAACACACATTTTCTTTTCCTATTAAGTTAATTTATTATGTTTTCCAACAAAAAACACTATATTGTTATTTTCTAATATTATAAGGTTGCATTTTACATATAATTTTTTTCCTTTTTTTGACGGGCAGCACTTTTTGGCACTGTATTTAAAAAGATCTTTTGACTGGGTGTGTTGATATTGCTTGTATGTTTATAACATGATACTGGTTTAACACACTGTGGCGTTAAAAACAAATATATATATATATATACAGTATATACTGCTCTATCGCAATCATGACAGTCAGACAAGAGTTTAATTATTATTTCAACAGATGATTACAAAGCAAAACATACATTTTGAATACTTGGAATCACAAATGTTGAAGTTATTTTCTCTTAAAATTACAAATGTAATATTTGTTTGAACAAATTATTTAAGTAAAGACGGCAACTTTAACTTTTATAATCAATAATAAATTTAATACATATTATTATAGATGTTTATTTTTTCCTCATGTGTACTTTAAACTCCATCAAGCAAGGGACCAACATTTAAAACTAAAAAAAAAAGGCAGAGTTCCAAGAATAAGCCTGTCAGTCACTCACTATTTTAACTAACAATGGTTCATTCAGTTCTGTTTATTTTACAGCTTCTCGTCCAAACATGAACATTGTATCATGTGAGGCTGAAACATGAGAAAAGAAGTACAAAAAAATGAATGTATTTATTCTGACTCAAAGAGTTTGTTTAAAAAGTTCCTGAAATTAATCTATATTCTAGTCTAATTTCTTGGTCCATAAGTAAAACTAAAGTTCAATAGTTGTTGAGAGTTATTACGAGCCTCGTAAAATGACTGGAGGGCCAGAGTTCGACACATTAAGTTTGCATGATTCTAGTTCAGCTTCAACATCGTTCTCCTCTGAGCGGCTCATCATGCTCTCATTGAGCAGCTACATTTCTTAATGGAAACATTCCTCATTACGATAAGTGCAACCCTTCACTAAACATAACATATACAAAGGCAGAACAAATGAAGGTATACGTTTTCAAAACCAGGAAAAAGTGAAACATCTGCAGTTCAGCAGCGTTTCCACGGAGAGAGAGAGAAATGCTCCGTCACTTTAGATCGTCCGTCAGCAGCTTGAGCGACGAGGCAGCCAGTTTGAATTTCAAAGGGCCTCCATTTCCAGGGAGAAAACAAAAATAAATATTTGTTTTGTGGGCTATTGTGATTTAATATGGCAGAGAGAGGACTGGAATTGATTCCAGAGCGGGACAAGCAGCAGCGGGAATCAGCGAAGAGGATCTGTATCTTTGAATCCCGGACTTAATTCTCCTTTCAAGAACAATTGCCATTTGTTTCGCTGCCGCATTTGATTGTTTAGGCTTTTGGACGTTTGATTATGTTTCTCATTTGGAGGAACTAGATTTTTCTGGAGTTCCGAGCCCCTAATCTAAACTCTTTATTCTTGATCTTTTATAAATAAGAACATGTGCTTCATTAGAAGACGAGCGATTTCCTGACTTTATTATTCTATATTTGATGAGTGCAGATGAATCAGAGAGTTATTATTAGCCGCTGATGTCACGCAAAAGTGTTGTAGAAAAGGGGCCGCGAGGGAGATCCGATCGTGAGTGAAGGCCAGAGAGCATCACTCATCACCAGCCACTACGCCCCTGTCGTTGCTGTGCGTTTGCCTCACTGGCTGCTAAAATTGAATCTCAAGTTGTGTCCTATTTCGGTTCAAGGAACAGGTGATGCAGCCCAGCATGTTCCCTCGCCTCCACATCGACCCCTCGGGGCTGTTAATGAATGCAATGACAACATTGTTTTCTCGGGGCAGATGCTTCAACAAAAAAAAAGGCCTATAGAGAAGAGCATTTGTTTTCCCTCAACAACGCAACAGCAATCAGCTTCATTTACAGTCCACTCGCCAGCTCTGAGCTGTCCGTCTCGCTTTGTTGCTCCTTGTTGACAAACGCTCGACTGACTTCCTCCAGTTGTTTTCCGATAGACAGAAATCCAAGCAACGGGAATTCCACAGCAACGGGCTCTGTAAGTGATACGCATCATAACTGAGTTGTTTACTACAATCAATTATATTTAGATCGGGTTTCCAGCGGCAGATGATGAGTGGGTTTGTTACCAGCAGCTCACCTGCGCTTCTCTGCACCTGCTCGGCTGCAGACAAACATCAACAGTCATTTACATGCGGGTCCAGATCCCAGTCAAATAGCTCCGGCTGAACCCAGTAGCGTTTCAAAACAGACTGGCTTGCGATTGCACGTTGATTTGTTTAAACGCTCCACAAGATGGAAATAATCAAATGTTCAGTTCTGGATACCTCATTTGTTTTACTGTACAATTAACCCTTAAATAAACCCAGAGTCTTCTCCTGTACCTTTGCATTCAACACTGTCTCAGCCACGGTGACACATTCTCCACAATATAGAGGTATTTGTTTCTTTATTATTCAATTTTTTAAAAATAGGTACTTCAATCAAAAAACGTTGCTTCAATCAAACAAACAAAGACTTAATAATAAAATACTGCAAAACTTTCCACTTTGATGAAGAAAAGACTGAAATTGGTTGAAACTTGACCATAATATGGGCCTGCCATAATAAAGATAACTTAAATTTTAAAAAAAAATACATTTTGATTTTTTTTTTTATTGAAAATATGTTTTTATTGAAGCAACTTTTTCTTAAGTGTAAACATATTTTTAGATCAGAGTTACTTTTTTTTAATTCTTAGAAACAAATCTACCTCCATGGGACAAGCCCTTTTCTTTTTTTTTAAATGTCTTCCATCGATGTATGTGTTTGCTTGTTTGTTTTAGAATTTTATTATAGTATTAACATAGTATTAATAGTATTATTATTATTGTTTCTTAATAAAAAATAATTCCTCTACCCCTTTTTATTTGTACAAAATAAAACATTTTTTTATGAACTTTCATAAGCATTACTATAAATCATATTGAAATTATTATGTATTATGAATAATTAATTGGAAATGTTATAATATATAATTATTTTCATATTGAAATTATTACAAAATAAAAATATATTATAACACATTAGAAATGTATTTGAAAACTGTTATTTTAAGTGTTGTAGATTACATAGAGAGAGCTCGGAGTGTAAAACGCGTTAAGATGACTCTTAAACATATAGAGGGTGTCGGCCCCCCGGACTGAAGCCGGTAGTTGGTTCCACAGCAGAGGGGCTTGAAAACTGAAGGCCCTGGCTCCATATCTACATTTAGAGATTTTTAGTATAACTAATAGTTCAGAGTTTAAGGATCGTAAGGTCCTAGAAGGCTGGTAAGTTTGGATTAGATCTTTAATGTAGGTTGGTGCTAGGCCATATAAAGCTTTGTAGGTTAAGAGAAGGATTTTAAATTGTATTTTAAATTCTACTGGAAGCCAATGTAAAGAGGACAGCACATCGGAAATGTGATCACACCCTTTAGTCAGGACACGAACTGCAGAGTTCTGAATGAGCTGCAGAGTTCTGAGGGACTATTTTGAGCAACCTGACAGAAGAGAGTTACAGTAGTTCAGCCTGGAGGTAACAAAAGAATGGATGAGCTTCTCAGCAGCGTTCAAAGGAAGGAAATTATTTTTTAAAGGTTTATTTTCAGTGGTGCTAGCAGCAGTAGCAAGTCCATTATGTTAAGCTAGATCATTAGTTAACGATTGTTTGAGAAGTTGTGGACCAACTAGTAGAACCTCAATTTTGTCCGAGTTCATTAGAAGGGAGTTTTTGGTCATTCAGGACTTGATATCTGCAATACAGGACTGTAGTTGTGTTAGCTGATGACCTTCATCTGGCTTCATTGACAAGTAGAGTTGAGTGTCATCAACATAACAGTGAAAGTTTATAGAATGTCTTCTGATCAAGTCCCCCAGTGGAAACATAAAGATTGTAAATGGAATTGGACCAACAACAGAACCTTGCGGGACACCATAGCTGACCTTAGTGTGTGTCGATGAGAAACGGTTGACGTGCACATAATGCTTTCTGTCTGATAGATCAGATTTAAACCAGTTTACAGTGTTGCTAGAGGCAGGAGTCCATTTTGAAAAGCTAGAGCATTAGTTAGGGGTAGGATAGTTGTGGCCAAACTATTCAGAATTCAACAGGAAGTTTTGTGTCATCCAGTGCTGAATTTCATTGACTTCAACAGTGTCTGTTTCTGAACTTTTCTTACAAATTTTTATCGTTCAACGTCTCAACAAACCACTTAGATTTTGATCCAAAAATATTAAATATCTAAAGAGACTCTGTAGCGACTGTTCTAGATATTAAAGTGTTTGTATCTGCACTTTTACTTGTAAAATTCGATATTAAAATACATGTAATTATTATTGGATATGTGTGAAGTAATCCAAACCCAGCAGCTAATATTAGTCCGTAATAAGTGCTTCGCTTAACTCTCTAGAAAGGAAAGCGCTGCCAAGTCTGTGAGTTATTATGACGGCGCAGCAGTAAATTATGAGTAATTAGGTGAATGTATTTGACCGTTTTTTCACGATGCCAAGAAATGCTGTCTGTGTGCTTCATATTCTGGTCACTTGATTTAAAGAAGCCGTTTGTATCAACCACGAGCGAGTACAGTGGCCGCTCTCTCCCTGTGAAAGTGATCACATCTTTACGGCTCCGCAGATCTGTTTCCCAGAGGTATGTGATCGGGAGAGCCAAAGAGGGAGGAAGTGTGGGTCTGCAGCCCCCCTGGTTAACAATGGCTCTCCTCAGACCCCCGGCCCCGGCCCAGCCAGTCATGAAACACCGTGGAGATGTTATTGACCTGGAGGTTAACTCTCCTCAGGTAAGCCTGGGAGATAATGGACAAAGAGCACTTCTTTTACAGGTGGAGTGACACGGCATATCCGCGCGCCGCGGCTCCTCTCTCATTGACAGATTTTCTAATTCACTGCAGATTCCCATAAAAGTGGGTGGCCCGGGGTCCACCCTGCCCAACAGAGGGCCCATTCATCCTGGGTGGGACGGAGAGCCGTTGCAAATTAACCTGGATTAATTTAGAAGAGCGAAGGGCCTTTACATCCGTATAAAATGAAGAACAATAAATTAAATGCCCGGGTCAGGATGTCAAGTTGCGGCGATGATCGACTGACGTTCAGAGAGCTCCGCGCCTTGGCCGAGAACCGAGGGAAAGACTGAAGGATTCTTAATGACTCGACGGCGAGAGAGGGAAGCGATTCCATGCGGAGCTCTTTTCATGCTGCAGTTGCGCTCGTCCAAACACACGGAGGACGGAGAGGAAAGCCTCGCGTTACTCGTCTCCCTTCGCTTCTGGAGCGAGTTACCGCCACAATAAAGTCGACAAATAAACCACTTAACGAGTTGTTTGTTTTCCTGCAGTTGTTAAAATATGTGATTCGTTTTATTTTCCACAATTTATCCACACATTGAACTAACCTAGTTTATTCTGGAGACACGATTTCAACAATTTAAAATGTAATTACATAATAACAGAACTATATTTCGAACAGGCTTTGTTTGACCGATTTTTTTTTTCTTTTCATTATAAAACAATTGTTTTCCTGTTAAATAAAAATCTAATTGTTAAAGTATCTATGGTCTTTTCATTTTGGGACACTCAATCTATCTGAATTATCTCTTTGTGCTTCCCTTATTTTTACCAATAACTCATCAAATTAATTTTATTCAACATCGCTTCTGTTCACTTGTTCATAATCTCTTTCCATTATCTTATCTTAAACACTAGCAACTCTATATGTTAGTAACTATATAAGTCACAGCGTTAGCATTAATCTACTTTGAATGAAGCCAACCTTCTGGCACTTGATGCTAGCAGGATTTGGCTGCTCTCCGGGCGACAGTTAAAGGTATATCTTCTTTGTAGAAGGAGCATTATCACATTTATCATAATATAGATGACACTAATAATATGAACCATGAGAACTCAAAGATGTTTAATAACCATAACGTATCGATAGCTTTTAGCTGCAGCACTAGCCACTTTAGCACAATTGCTTTAAGTAGATTATCTTTTTACCAGAATAGAAACACAGATTTGTTTGTAGTTTATCAACAAAGATTAGTATTGAAAAGGTAATTTCTTAAGATAGTACATCTAGATTCATGTAATCATATATTTCTAGTCTGTGAGTAAGTACTTCATATACAAATATGGCCAATGACAGAATTCCAAAATAATATATTAAGTTCCTGCTTGTAAGAAGTGCTTCACATAAAAAATAAATGGAACAATAATAGGCTGTATTGTGAATTACAGAAATGTTTTTGTTTAAATATGTATTTATTAACTTTTTATGTTTAGCTTGATCAGGATTACTTTTGCTCTACATTATGTTTGGACCCTTTTGGTGCCACATATTGTATCACAATATTGATTTAACAAAACGACATTTAGATGTGAGGAATTTTTCATTAGTTGTTGTTTGTCTTATTATATTTATTGGTTTCATTAGTTGTCCATGTTTGGTATTAAAGTGGTCGGTGAATGAACTGAGGCCATAAAGATCAGCGATTATCTGGTCGAGTACGATCGTGGCGGTCAGAAACGGAGCAGAACCTGAACCACATCATGTCTTTCAGTACATGATCAATAATCCAGTAGTGGCAGCCTTGTAAGGAGTCCATCTCATCACGCCGCCATTAATATCTTAGCAGTGTCTGCCCGGCAGAGATGACAAGCAGGACAATGGAAAGAAATGACCGAGTGGCCCGAGCCCAAGCTGTTAGCAGATTAAAGTAGATGGACATCAATTCTCAATGACAGAAGATGACAACTCTGGCGTCTCTTCAAGTCCGTGGTGCACTCAGACTCAAACTGAGAGAAGATTTTTGGCTTTTTCTTTTCGTTTTTTTGCATCACCCATTAGTCCATGACGTACCTTGTATTGATGCGTGTACCTGCCACTTGTGAGAAGAGTCTTCTACTGTGTTCTAAAAAGATAAATGTCAAGAATAATGTCATGTTTGCCAACATCTGGATGCTTTCTTGACCCTTCCAGTTTCCCTTCAGGGCCTTCCTGAAGCAAACTCAGGTACAGATCTCCTCACAACTGAGCCAGAACATCTAGTGCAGAAGTCCATGGAGATTTCATTGCACTATTTTAATCCTACACGGAAAACTGTGACGATAAATAAACAAAAAAAAAATCGACTTTTTTAAGACAAATGTGACTCTTTCACAAAACAGGGGCATTTTTAAAGGCTTCAGTGGGTTTTTTTCCAAATAAAATATCAAACTGGTCACAGAGGCCCGGACAAACATGCCAGCAGGATACTTCCTCAGATTAGCAGAGCTGTTTACACAGTCCCCTGGTAATCTGTGCCACAAGGGACATACCTGTACTGTGTCAGAGACCCGGCTAGAGTTACACACTGGGACCAACCAGCAGCACCAGAATATGATCCAGGGGGTCCAGTGGGACTGGCCCGGCTCCAGAGGGGTTGGCACAGGGTACGAGCGGCCTCGTCTCCCCCTGCCAAACAAGAGGAGAAGTGGATTGTGTGTGTAGCGCCGTGTGTGTAGCAGTGTGTGTATGTGTGTGCGATGGAAAACATGGCTGCTATTTCTTCTTTTTTTTTACATTTTTGTTCTGGACTGTTGGTGCCTTTAAGTGTTAATTACTCAGTGACATTCCACATGTGTGTGTGTGAGTATAACTGGTAGAAAAAGCACAGAGAAAGACATACCTCTGCCAAGGATCACATTTTTACGTGGCTTCATTTAAATAGTAAAATCCAATCTTTCGCCTGACGTGAAACGTTTCATGCTTCTTAACCACTGGACCACTACTTCAATTAAAACTATGGAAACAACAACACAATTCTTTGTTATCAATCTCACATGGAAGTGTGTTTATTTTACTGATCCAACAGTTTGCTTTTTTAAACTAGACTTTCATTTTGTGTTGCTAGTTATGAAACAGGCTTCACTAGTGAGAAGCAGTAGTAAGTGAGAACTTTCAAAACCTTCCAAAATCCAAAAATTAAAAAAAAAAACATAGCCAAATTATAATGTAATATAATATAAAAAATATTATTTGTAATTTCACTTTCTTTAAGTGATAGTTCACCCAAAATTAATATTTCACTCATTTTCTACTCACCCTCGTAGGAGTAATCTGTTCCTTTTTAGAATTATAGTCAAAAATGTTTATTAATTTTAATGTAGCGACTGAAGAGACAGACATTGATTGTAACTTTGTTCAGAAAGACACATTTAAAAACATCCAAATACCTTTATTTTGTTCATCTGTAACGTTCATCTTGTATTGAAGCCCCGACGGAAAGAATTGTTCCAGAAAAAGTATGATAAGTCTATATTTTAAGCTTCTTTGTAGAAGATGTTTACATAGTTACAAGCGATACAGACCCGGAAGTTCTCCAGGTAAATATCGTGAGACCTTCCAGAGCACATACTAGACATTTACCCAGAGTACTTTAAGTTTACATCACTTGTTATCAACACATGACGGACGTTAAAGACGAGGTATTTAGATGTTTTTAAGTGTCTTTTTGGACAAAGATGAAAACAACTGAGCTCCAGTTGCTTTATTAAATGGACAAACATTTTCGCCTGTAACTCTAAAAAAGGACAGATTACTCTGAAAATAATCTCAACCATCAATCGACATGAGGGTGAGTAGAAATGGAGTGTAGTTGGAATTTTGGTTGAACTTACACTGAGTTTTGAGGTGGACAACAAAGACTATAAACATACTTGTTTTTTTATTTTTCCAATTATAAAATAAAGATTAAATTATTCAAATAAAATTTGCCAGTAGATTACTTCTCTGTAAAGTGTGTAGTTGCTCATTGGTTGAGGGTGCGTCGAGGAACACGAAGGGTCTCCAGCTCGTCTAATGGTTATTCTCTGTGGATGTCTCTCCCTCCCCGCCGCTTGTTAATAGCCGAGCGGTTCCAGGTTGTGGTGCTGTCGGGGAAACGAGGATGATTCTGGACTGCCTCACTCGTGGAAAGGTGAAATGTGGCCGGCACAAGTCGACCTAATCCATGCCAGACATGCGCGGCGCAGCAGGTGCAAACAATCGACGCAGCTGTCAGTGAGCCGCCCTGATCTCTTTTGATATCTTAATTGTGAGTCAATCCAACAGCAATTTCAGCAACATTGCTGTCAGCTCCAGCACCGACCCGCTCTGCTCCCATCTGTCACGAGCTGCCCGGCGTGTCTGTGTTATGTACATGTGTGTGTGTGTGTGTGTGTGTGTGTGTGTGTGTGTGTGTGTGTGTGTGTGTGTGTGTGTGTGTGTGTGTGTGTGTGTGTGTGTGTGTGTGTCCGGCTCGTCCTCCGTCTCGCGGGGAAATCGGGCGTGATTGCTGCCATTTCCGCTCACTTTGGCGTGGCGGGTCGGGGGCGGGAGCTAATGCTCGTAATTGCCACGTTTCAAAACTACTGGACTCTGTCCCACCCGGACCCCCTTGTCGGTTCAGTGTTGTTAAATATTGCCATTAGCATGAGAGCAGAGTGTGTGTCAGGATGGATTAGACCTGAACCCACCGGGTCATTGTGGGGCCCGAATTCGGCTCTTGACCGTCCCTGTCTGGCCCACCGTCACAAATCGTTTTTTTTCCCCCTCGTTTTGATTCTATTGGTTCCACCTTGATTTTTCTTATTTACATTATTTCATCATCATCAACTTTGATAGTTAAACATTTTACCTTTTGATTATTGTGACCTTTAAACACATTATTTATTTTCTAAATATAATAGCGTTTTCTTTTTTTTAGCATTTCCTGTTGCATTATAGATCTCTTGTTTGTTAGATTTTTAATTATTTAAAACTCCCTAAAATATAGTTTATACCCGTTGTTTTAGTTTTTTTTATTTATTATTAATTCAGTTATATAATTAAAATTCAAATGTTTTTAATTTTATGTTTAACTCTTTTTTTTTGATGAGTTAGTTTGTCTCAAAATGTCCGTAAAAGTATCTATTTTTATGAATTTTACACTATTGTTTTATAAAATATTATGTGATATTTGATTGAATTTACGTTTTTTTTCTTGTTTTTTTATGCCTTAAATTTGACTAAAAACTGCAATAATCCAATATGGACGTAGTTGCTGGTAATGGTCTCTCGTAAATCAAAGTTTCTACATCTTTTTTAAATATAAAATACTCAAAGTTATTCCTAAAACCTTTTTTGGACCAGTCAAATATTGTACTGTTTTAAATGTGTAAAGTTTCTGAGATTTTAGCTTGTTGCTCCAACTATTCTTGACCCTTTAAAAAAGTATTTTCTTTCAAAATAGTAGGTGTTTAAATCTGAAGGTGAGCATGAACACAACATGGTCATGTGACTCCAGCCGGTCCTGACCCGTACGAAGATCCTCCGCACGATCCGTCAAATTCGCAGACGACCCCGGGCGTCATTATATAGAGATAACTCAGGCCGCGGTGACGCTGAACACTCTCCCTCCTCCCACACGACACGAGGTGAGGCCCGAGTCCAGGTCCGGTTCTGACCCTCGCCGTGATTTATGCGGCCCCAGGAAGCCGGGCTATTTGAGGGTCCCGGCGAGGAATGAAAGTGTTAACAGTGGGTGTTGGGGAAGGAGGGAGAGTTATGAGTTTTCTCAGCTGAGGGCCGACTTCTGGGCAGGGAGAGGAGGAGGTGGAGTAAAGGTGGGCAGAAGGTGGGGACGGAGGGGGGTACGGGGGGGTGCGTGGAGCCTACAGGCTTGAACTCCACAGCTGAACCAGTGACCCCGACCATCCATCAGAGCACGGGTGTGACAAGGCAGGGGCAAGAGTATGTGACAGGAGGGGGCAGACGCAGAGTGACGGCTAAAAGGGACTGAGGGGCTATAATGGTCTCAGGACTGAGAAGGGGCTGCTGAGTGGGGAAGTGGAGGGGAGGGGTGTAAAGAAAATGTACTGTGGTGGGTTAATACGCTGAGAGAGGAGGAAGTACCGGGACTTTCTTTAAGCATTAAACCCACTTGCTGAATCTCTTTTTATTATAAATTAATATATATAAATAGATCCGTATATTCAGAAGATTTTTATTTTCATGATAAAAGAGGGTTTATTTAAAAGGGTTAGTATTTATTAGCTCACTCTTGTTATTCTCCGGGGCGTCTTTTTATTATTCATCCTCCTTCCATTTTTGGCACTTTTCACCCCCACACTGTTGCACATCCAAACCAAAAATACATCAAGACGTGTGGCTTGATCGGACAAGCGCCGCTATTATTGTTTTTTATTTATTATTCTTTTTTTTATTATGTTTTCGCCAGAAAATACACTTTTCGCGATGTTTGTCTCAAAAAACTGCAATAAATTTACCAAAAGGAATAATTAGGTTGAGGTCCAAAAAGTCACAAATCTACAACGTTTTTCAAACATCTCCTGCTCCGGCATACGTTCCCGTAGAAACACCATTCGAACTTTAAATTGTAGATAAAAGTCCAAATTATCAACGCAAGATTTGACTCTTTTGTAGCTTGCATAGTTTTTTTCGTCACGGGTCAAAGCGTACTGTCTAGTTTATTATTTGGTTTACTAAAAATGTAGAGCTTTACGTCATACTTTTCTATTATACCGTTTTAAATAAGAATTTGTAGAGCATTACACTTTTTTTTTTGTGCTCTTAATTTATTTAGTTTAGTTAGTTTTTCTATAGATTTTAATGATGTTTTTTTTTTTCAAATATAATTCTTCTTAAAGCGTACGAATGTCAACGTCATCCTGGTAAAAAAAAATGTTTTATTGTATTTTCCACTCTACTCTACTTCCCTCTATGTCCGGATGTTGCCAAATTTTGTTTCAACTTAAACCCTGTCGGTACCAACCCCCCCCCCCTCACACACCTCCCTCTTCAGTTTCCGGCTGCCAGCGTCTTTCAGCTGTCGTCCAGAGCTCGCTGTCACTCACGCCGAGCCTGTCCAATGGGCAGACTTGGTCTCAGCATCCATCCTCAGAGGGTCATGGGCCCTCAGCCAAAATCAAGGGGGCCCCCCCCCCTGCACTGACAGACTTCAGCAGCACTAATGGTTAACTCGCAGGACCAGACATGGGGGGACCGTCTTAATACGATCTACTTTGGAACTCCATAACTCATATTCCGATTTCATTAGAGGCCAGAGATGGAGGTTTCTCTGCTTCACGCTGTAAACTGGAGGGCGAAGATACGAGGAGGAGGAGGAGGAGGAGGAGGAGGAGGAGGAGGAGGAGGAGGAGGAGGAGGAGCGGATCCTGGCCTGTGTGACTGTAGCGTGGACAAATCCATGAGCAAGCGAAAGCCACTGTTTTAAATAGCAGGTATCTGGTGTCAGCGGGAGAGAGAGGCCCGGTCCATCCGAGTGCCTCTCTGCCCTTGTCTGCTCCTGATGTCTTTATCTTGTCAGGGCTTCTCCATGTTCCACCTCAATGGCTTCCGTCTGCTCCTCGTGCACAGATGGATCCGGCTGCTTCACTGCGAGGCCGGAAAAACACAAGTGTGTAGGTGTGTGTGTGTAGGTGTGTGTGTGTGTGTATCCTTCAGGGGCCTCATTACTCAGACACCCACAGAGATGCTTTTAGAGGTGATTAGACCATCAGTGCTTTCACGAGTTAAATGTCACATCAACTTTTTTTGGAAGACAAAGGGGTCCTCAAAATAATGTGTCCACCTGGAATTAACAGGAGTAGATGTTGGTCAAAGAGGACACGCTTCACTGCAGAGAAGAATAAATCAGTTGAAGGCGAGAGTTTTCTTGCTCATCAGAGTTTGTCAAACTTGTATTACTTCTATACATGTCATTAAGTGTTATTACTTCCTGACATTTCATCTTGAAAAAACATTTGTTGTTAATTTTTTACAATCTCTTATTATTAGTAGTAGTAGTAGGAATAGAAGTAGTAGTAGTGGTAATAGTAGTAGTTGTAGGAGTAGTAGTAGTAGTAGTAGTAGTAGTAGTAGTCGTAGTAAAAGTAGTAGTAGTAGTAGTCGTAGTAGTATTTAATTGATGGGATTTTATTCATTAAATAAAAGTTAAATACTAAATTAAATGACTTGCTTTGAAAACTTGTTTAACCATTTGATTATTGAAATTTCAAGTTCAGTGTTCAATTGCAGTTATTTTGTAATAGTTTCAAGAGCAACATTTGTTATGTCACACTATGGTGTATTTATATAATCAATTTAAAAAAAAAAAAAAAGGATTATGTTATGGTTATATTTTTTTAAGTGGAATTGTTTTTAATAAAATACTGCATCAGTTTGTATTGCTCATGTGATTGACAGCGTGAAACAGTGAAACTTGTTTAATATACATTTTTATTGGTAGACAAATATCTCTCTCTCTCTATATATATATATATATATATATAAACATGAATCATTGAATTAGATAACAATTAAATTATGAGTAGTTTCCTGAAAACATTTTATAAAGTTATCATGAACATATTTAGAGATGGTTGAAAACATTTCAAATATTAAAATCCATTAAACATTTTCTCTCTGGGAACAGTCACTGCTCAAGCGGGCACGGGGATGAAAATGTTGAGCCACATTGTTGTGAATGACAGACGCGGCTTCAGGAGGCCACGGAAGAGGTCATATGTCATCACGGGGTCGCACACGGCCTTTGAGCAGAGGCCGGTGGGGGGGGGGGGCTTGGGAAAGGGAGGACTCACCTCTCCAACGTTACCTGAAGAGAATGTTTCTCTGAGTTTGATGAAGAAATACCCAGTAATTCAGGAAACAAACCTGTTTATCAAATATCGGCCAATAAATCATCGCCGCCGTGGATGTCAGCGCAAGAGTCTCCTGCTCTTTACCTCGTCTCTCCTCCACCGGGAGTGTGTGAGTGTGATTTTAATAGGTTACCTGCTCACATCTGATACCCCTGCAGCCGGCCTGAGCAGATGGCTATTACTTTCCAGTTGTGAAAATCTAGCTTAGATAAACACGAGCGTCTCCAGCAAGTATCGCACAGATAGTGCAGACGAGTGTGTGTGAGAGAGTGATTCTCTGGCGTCCGTCGTGCACGGCCTGCTCTGTGGAAACCATTAAGCAGAAGCACGAGGCCGTCACTTCCTGGCTGGGGACGGAGATGGAGAGCTGCATCGGGGCAGGTGGGAACTTTATTGAAGACGCTTAAACAGAGTTGGGTTTTTTTTTCAACATAATCCGGGATAAGAATGTTTGATATCTGCCTCGGTGGACCGGAATCTGTCATTTATTAATCGAGCTCACTTCATTTTGCATATGAAACCTGAACGTCTCGCTGTGTTGAAACTCAATAGTCCTTTTAGTGTCAGGATTGAAGCTTGTCCCACTGCCGTCATGTGACTCCGCTGACCCAAACCACACACCATTATTGATCCTGAGCGCTCAATGAACCCGCAGAATTAATGCAGATGTGATTGATATTTTGATGCTGTCGTGTGAATTATTTAGTGAAATTAATGAATATTACCGGCAAAAACAAATTGTTGTTTTAATTTAGCTGCATGATATTTTACATTGTGTTTGCATTACTGTCATTAAAATGTAATTCTGTAAATGTTTTCAGTTGTATATATAAATATAATTCAAAGCGAAGATCAAACAATTTATCTAATGTGTTTAAAACTTAAAATATTCCAATTATAATTATTTGTTTGACCATGTAGAATTAGAAAAATACATTTTCTTCCATAGATTGTTTTAACCATCATGGGAGCCAATGTCATTAGAAAAGAAAATGTTGTGGGGTTTCCTTTTTGGTTATTCCACTGTTAGTTGTATGATTCAAATTTAACTTTTTAGAAGACTTTTCAAAATGTGCTTTTAAATCCCACATATCTTTTTTTTTTTTCGATTATTTGACATGTAAAAATATTTTGACAATTATAATTTGGGGTTTATTTCCATGTATACTTCATGTGACAATTTGAAGATTTTTATTTATTTTAAAGAAAGTTTTACCGTAAAAGTGTTGCCGTCGCTCTGCGATCGAATTCAGGCCTTTTTTCCGAGGGCTCAGGACCCAGAGCTGTTACATGAACACACAGAGCCATCTGCTGGATGGAACCAGAACTTGATCCAGAGAAGATCGAACGTTTTTACTTAAAAAAACACCTGAAACCACCGTCACTCTTGCGCATTCTCTGTTAATAATTGAACGTTATTGTCACGGCCACCGTAGTTCATTTGTGTCCAACCCAGTTCTTTAATGATGACAACAAAAATACATTCTTACATTCCTTTTTCGTTGGTGACATGAAGTGTTGTGAAGATGGTTATTTAAGTAATAATTATAATGGTTTATTTATTAAGAACACTCTGACATTGTTATTACCTTATAATGACACAGGTTCTTATACTCGCCCAAATAATCTTGGAATTATGGTGAACGTCGTGGCGGTTCTTATGAGAGTGAAGGAGAATTCAATTTCACTTTATACACTCTTGACTGTGAGGAGGGAAGACAAAAAGAAAGGAGAGAAAATAGAGACAGGAGAGAGAGAGACAAAGTATGATGGAAAAAACTTTTCATCCTTGTGTTATCTAGGCCTGAAAACAAATGTGTTTGTGTTATCCTTTTTTGTTTACTCTGGGTCAAGGTGAAAACGAAAAACATGTTTGTAGGCCTCCGGGTCACCTTGACCCAGAGACAACACAAGGACCAAATAAAAAGGGGGTGGAACACAAGTAAAACCTAACTATGCCAATTAAATATTTAAAATCATAAACTTTTATTACTAGTGTTGTGAACAGAACATTGATTTTTTTTTTTCGTGAGGTTTCAGCACAGAATATAAGAATAAAAGAAGATAACAAAAGAAGCAAGAGAAAAAAACAAAACAATCACCCATGAAAAAAATAATTAAAAAATGTATATATAATAATGTTTGTCTTAATGTGATATAGAAATGTACACTTTAATTATTTTGACGGGCAGAAAATATCTACAAAAAGTACATGGCAAGTGATAAAAAAATGAAGTGTGCAAAATGTATTTAGAGTTAATAAAATAATAAAAACTAAATAAAATTGTAATTTCTCAAAACATTTTCTATGTGTAAAAGTGCTTCTTTGACATCCGAGGGCCGCATTAATACAGTTAATAATATTAATGTTATTTATTGTAATTAAGTCTATATTGAAATATCAACTATCACATGTTTTGTTGGTTAATTTGTTGTCTATATTGTGTACTTAAGAGAGGATTAAAAGTGTTTCACTCTCTCTGTACGCTCATATTCTAAAGATAGACATGCATGTGTGTGGGTTTATGAAGGAAATTCCACACGTGTGTGAGCCACAGGTACCGGGCCCGAGCCCCTCGGGTGGCACCGACCGCAGCGCCGCACGACACGCTTCATCAACTGATCAATAATAATCAGAAGTCGGAGCCGGCGCTCTAATCACGACGGGCTTTTTCTCCGGGAAAAAACCCTTTGGCAGTTGAAAAACACTTCATTTATTCTGCCCCGACGCTAACACGTCCAGTATTTGATTACATTTTTCCAGCTCTGCTAAATGTCATCTATACAACAACACTTCTTTCACTTCCTCCTCTCCGGCCTCACCTCTGACCGCACTCGTCGACTTTCCAGCGACTCCTCCAGCAAACGTTCGCTGCTCGCCGACGTCTTTGGCGCGACCCCGGAGTCCACGGAACACAAAATAAACTGCGTCTAATTGTGATGCTCCGACCATCTCTGCCCCCCGACCCCTTATTTAGTTTGGCTTCGGCCTCATGCATTTGTGGTTTCGGTACGAATGATTCGGGGCCGAGTTATTATCCCGCTACGCTGCACATGCTAATAAGGGAGAGGTTTTTTAAACGGGGGAGACGCTGATGTCACCACGGAGCTTTATCTGAGCTGGGATCAGAGGGGGTAGTCGTTTCCTTATGGTTCAGACTCGGGGGCCCCGGGTCTGAACCCCTCAGCTCTGCCAGGGAGTCTGTTTAAGGGGATTACTCAGTCACCACACCTTTGTTGCATTACGGGCCCCTGTGAAAAGCTGCACATCCCGATGAGGCGCCATTTTGACAGCAGCTAGCTATGAGCTAATGCTAGCTCTGTGGAGGTAGAAACTACAAACGTGTTTTTAACCCTTTTAGACTCAAGATTAACACAAAAAAATTAACTTTTTTAACTTTATTTTGCTAAATTAATTTAATAAAACATAAAGAGGTTTATAGAGAACTCTAAATTGCAATTATGTTCCGATGAAGCTTCATGAAGCAGTGTCATTATTTTCAGAGTCCACCAGATGGCGATCTCCGCACTATTTCCTTTGTTTCATTTTTCCAAAGAAACATCATTTTTAAACTGATGGCGCCACCTACTGACCTCTAAAGATGACACTGCTTCATGAAGCTTCAACAGACCATCACTAGTGTGTGTGTGTAAATTGTTGTTATTTTTGTGTATGCTGTGACATTCTGGCGACTTGTTCAGAGTGTCCCTCCGCCTCTCGCCCTAAGCAGCTGGGATAGTCTCCAGCCCGCCCATAACTCTGATAAAGGGATTGAACTGTAAAAATTAATAAAACTTTTAATTGTATTATTATTGTTACTATTATCAAAATTAAATCATGAAAGAGTGATCCATGGCCATGTCTCCCTGTGTTCTTAATTATTTATCAAACCAGTGAACTCCCATGATGCCTTTTAAAACACTAATATATCTAGTGATGGCTGATATTGTATTTAATCCTCAATACTGTATTCAAATTCTACGTCAAAGTTCCTATATCAAAAAATGGTCGACATCTCGGTGTGGTTCAGGTCACCGTTACTGAGAGGGTTTTTTTAGAAGGATTTCACCTCATGTGCAAAGTTGAGCATACAAGTTAAAATAAATGTTGTTCATTTAAACAAATGAAAAATTCAATGTTTTTTGTTTCTTGCGGGGGGTCGAGAACGTAAACTCTGTATAGTTTGTTTAAAATACCTTTCATCACGTGCACTTTTGCAATATTGAGCTCAAATAATTTGGAATCAAATTCAACATAACTATAGATATTCTGCCCGGCTGTTGAAAAATAATGAGAATTCAAGAAACATTATTTCATCCCTGAGGATAAAATAATACGTAACAGCAGCAACGGCATGAAATATGACACGAGAAAGAGAGTTTGATGTGCGACTCCGCTGGATGAAACTATGTTTTAGGATAAAGGCTGTGATGTCATACGCCTGGCACTTGCTGATGACAACATGAAGCAACAACCACAACAATGTGGGCAGCTGCTGAAATGTCTCACTGCCTTTGGAATGAAAGACTGAGGGGAGTTTCCGAGATAAAGGATGGTGTTGAACGTACTGTGTATCTCAAAAGTACCATGGAAACACTGATTCTGCAAGTAAATGTCACAGACAGACTCCAAGAAAACACATGTTAATCGAAGAAGAGACTTTTCTTCTTAACATGACATATTAGAATGGAATCAACCACGTGTCTCACGTGGCTCAAGAAATTGGATGGACATGCATTTAAAGTACATGGAGAAACATTTTTAAAAAGTTTTTCAAGACCTGTGTCATCTCAGTATTGCATATGTATTTATAGAAGCCAGCGAGGTCGTTCACCTTGACCCAGAGACAGCACAAGGGATACCACAAACACATTTGTTTTCTGGTATTCGGGTCACCTTGACCCTGAGATTACACAAGGGCCTCTTGGTTAGATATGTAACCAGGGAAGTGAAAATTCACTTTTATTACGACACACAATACACACATGACAACTTGAAAAACTTGTTTTCCGCATCTACTCCTGTTTTCTAAGTCCCTCCTCCGTCGACTTCCTGTCGCGTCAACCCTCCTCCTTCCTTCTCAAAAATCAACTTGTTATCTTGGGTTCAATAAAATATTATGCTTTACTACTAAGGAAGAATCAAGTTTTAATTAACTTTCTAAAATGTGTCATGTTTACATTAGTTTAATACAAAGCAGAAACTGCTCCACTTTTTTTTTTTTTACTCTTTTTGATGGGAATGTCGTAAATCTTTACCTCGGGCGATCTTTATCCGACAGCCGCCGCACTGTACGCGTTGTGCGCCCACCAGACGCCGTAATCTGAAGTCGACGCTTCAGACCGATCGTCACGGCAATTCCAGCGAAAATCAGATAAACTTCAGAACGACCTTGTCCGGGATATCGTCGGTGGTTTTTGAAGTTTATATTATCAGATCCAATGAACAAAACAGATTACTTGGAAAGAGTGAGACAGGCGCACTTCAGAGAGAGAGTGGGAAATCCTTTTTGGAAATGATCGGCCGCCCACAATTACATTAAGCCCAGGCATCGCTTCATGCTCCGCTGAAGGAGAAGCCAGCCAGTGTTTTGCTGCATTTTGTCTCATTAAAGGTTTAAAGACATTGAGAAGTGATCAGAGAGCATTTAAAGGATTATTAGTCTCTGCAAACATCTGATGTAAACTCGTGGCCCTGGATACCAGCGGCTCCAGCCTTGGCGACACACAGATGCCCCTCAGCCATGCCCACCCTGCCACCCCAACAATCCCATTTCTCAGACTGTGGTGGTTGGTCTGGTTCTGTGCAGGTCCCCCCCCCCCCCCCACGTTTGGTGCAGATGGGTTAAATATGACATCAAAGCTTCTTTAATGTTTCACAGTGCCGCTCACATTTCTTGTCCGTATCGAGTTCAAAACTGGCCCGGCCTGCATTTTTACACTAGATTTAGTGGATCAATGTGCATAATCACATTAGCACTGGCTTAACGTATAACAAATTTCTGCGGACCAGCATCAAAGACCCGACCTCTTGTTATAATCAGCCATGGCATCTTTTTCTCCCGCACAGGATCAGCAGGTCTGCCGGGTGAAAGGAAAAGTCACAGGGGTGATAAGCTGGCGATAAGTGAAGTACAAAGGCGCCCCGATTTTTTTTCTACGAGTAATAGATTTGTTTGATATCGTCTCTATTAATTTTTGTCTTTGACAGACCACTCCTGAGTCTTCTTCCAAAAAGTTACTTTACTTAACAGAGCGTGTGAGCTGACAGCTTCAGTAAGATGATAAAAAATGTCCAATTTGAACAAACAAAAAAAAAAGGCACAGATGCTTTGTTTTATACCGCTCCAGTTTTCTTCTGCCTGATCTGTTTACATGGGACATGGGAAAACTTTTTTCTTTTGATTTCTCTAGAAGTTTTTTAACTCCTCAATATTCTTTTAAAACTTCTCACAATCTTTTTAAACATCTCAAAATCTTTTTAAACGACTAAAAACCATTTCAAACCTCTCTTGAAGTTTTTAAATATTTCTAGAAGTGTTTTAACTTCTCGCCATCTTTTTAAACTTCTCTAAAGGTTTTTAAACTTCTTTAGAACTGTTTATACTTCTCTAGACCTTTTTAAACTTCTCTAGACCTTTTTAAACTTCTCTAGATGTTTTTAAACTTCTCTAGAAGTTCTTAAACTTCTCTATATCTTTTTTAACTTCTCTAGAAGTTTTTAAACTTCTCTAGACCTTTTTAAACTTCTCTAGATGTTTTTAATCTTCTCTAGAAGTTTTTAAACTTCTCTAGATGTTTTTAAACTTCTCTAGATGTTTTTAAACTTCTCTAGAAGTCTTAAACTTCTCTAGATGTTTTTAAACTTCTCTAGAAGTTTTTAAACTTCTCTAGATGTTTTTAAACTTCTCTAGAAGTTTTTAAACTTCTATAGACCTTTTTAAACTTCTCTAGATGTTTTTAAACTTCTCTAGAAGTTTTTAAACTTCTCTAGATGTTTTTAAACTTCTCTAGAAGTCTTAAACTTCTCTAGATGTTTTTAAACTTCTCTAGAAGTCTTAAACTTCTCTAGAAGTTTTTAAACTTCTCTAGACCTTTTTAAACTTCTCTGGATCTTTTCAAACTTCTCTAGATATTTTTAAACTCCTCACTATCTTTTTAGAGATCTCACCTTTTTTTTTTTACTTTTCAAGATCTTTTTTAAAATTCTCACGAACTTTTTAAACGTCTCAAAATCTTTTAAACTTGTCAAGATCTTTTTTACCCCTCCAGGTCCCCTTAGGGGCTCCGTAGTGTCCTACTTGTGACTAAGACAAAAATTGGGGGAGGTGGTGCTTTATTTTGATGACACGCCATCTTGCATTTAATGCTACTATGCTTAGGTGAGAAATGTGATCAGAACTGATATTGCTTCAGTTAGAATTTTGGTGATGATAAATGTTGCACATGGTCTATCTTCAATTTTAGTGATTTTTTAAACCAGTTTCTGCACATGGTTGTATATTGAGTTTTGATTTATCCACCAAAAGAGAAAAAAAAAAGAAAATAAAGTTGAATTTGCAATCACTGGTCCCCATAAGTCCATAAATCCATAAGGCATTAGTTAATAGTTAACACAAATTGGCAAAACATTTTAAATCTGATTGAATGGTCAGAGTTTATTATCTGTTACTGTTTAAAACAGGGATGGGAAATTCCTCAGGGGTGAAGTACGAAATAAAGTAATAAAATCAAATAAAAATAATTGCATTTTCTATTACTTTTCTTTTTAAGTATTATATAAAAGCCCTATTTTTTAAATACAAATTCTTTTTTAACCTAAATCTTTTTTAGGGGTTACACAATATTCACAAAAGCCAAATTGCCATATTTAGAGACTAGTAATGAATAATAGAAATAAATACTAAATAGAAATATTTAAAAATGAACCTTTATTCATCTGAACTCACAACATTGCTTCACCCGTGCTTCAAGATTTGAAAGAAAAAAAAAAAGAAGAAATCTCAACAAAGTCTACTCCATCATGAGAGGAAATCCCCCTCCAGGAGAAAAAGAAAACATGATGAATTAGCCAGAAACTCCACGACACTCTTCACTCAGCACGTCCTGCGCGGGGCCAGCAGGCCATCATTGAGTAATACAGATTAGCGGAGGATTCGAGCCGACAAACTGCAGACAAAGTAGAATTAATGGCTTCCACTGGACTTGCTCATGACGTCAAGAGAAAAACACGTCGGGTTCTTCAGGCCAGGTTAATCAAGACAAGCTTGCCCTGCAGATAGATTGTGTGCGTGTGTGTCCATGTGTGGGTCCACGTGTGTGTCCATGTGTGCATGCAAGTGTGCATGCATGTGGACCTATTGCTCATTCATAGTATGCGATGCTTGATTGTATTTTTGTCATGCACATGCAGGCTGCACGAGCTCCCCTGACTTCTATTTTTCCAGCAGCACAGCATAAATAAACAGGAACTCCCTATAATCCATCATTCTATGTTGCTGGACCAGCGTGTCCAACATAAACACGGCTTCTGTTTTCTATCTGTACGTAAGTGTGTGTGTATGCAAGTGGGAGATTGTGACTGCTTGTGTGGGTGACTAGCATGACGAGGGTTTCTCAAAACTACAAGAAACTTCTCTCGGAGCCCAGAGACTTAATCTCTGGCTATTTCGGCCTGGTTGATATTAGAATGACCTTTGACCTGAGAGAATTCACCACAACACAGTATAAATATGTGTCACCTTTGAAACTGCAGACATCAGCATTTCCTCCAGTTACTCCGTTTGCTTTCACACAAGAAGGTTCATGGTACGAGTCCAGCTCTGTGTCGGTGGCCAAACTTTCTGTCTGGAGCGTGTATGTTTTTCCTGCTCTTGGGTTTTTCTATAGGCACTCTAGTTTCCTCCCACCGTCTAAAAACATACAGAGGTTCATTTCATGACTGAAAATTTTCCTCAGATGTGTCTGAGTGTGTCTGACTGTATTTGATGTACGCAGACCAGTGACATGTCCCGGTTTTCCAAACAAGCGGGTGCTTCCCCACAATAAGAAAACCCAGTCGAGAATGAATGGACATTTCTCTGTGCATTCACTTCCTGGTTCTAGGTTGACAAATTGTAAATACTTGATTAATTTCAAAGTGAATACATTTGAGTTCAATGTTGCAGATATATTATTATACATTTTAAGATTTTTAACCCTTGTGTATTCTCAGGGTCAGGGTGACCCGAAGGCCTGAAAAAAAACGTGCTTGTGGTATCCCTTGTGTTGTATCTGAGTCAAAGTGAACGACCTCCCTGGCTTCCATAAACATATTCAGTGGTTGAGGTCGTTCATCTTGACCCAGAGAAGACACAAGGGATAAAACATTTGTTTTCTTAATTTCAATTCAATTCAATTCAATTTTATTTAAAGTCTCTTATCATAAGAAAGTTATCTCAAGACACTTTACAGTTGAAGTAAGACTATAGTGGAGAAAGGAAAAACAGATCCCAGAAAATCAACTTCTTAATGCTAAGGACCTTTGACAAGCTTTTGTTTTCAGACTTTCGGGTCACCATGACCCTGAGGTAACACAGGGGTTAAAAATCTTAAAGTTTATAACATATATAATATATCTGCAACATAAAACTCAAATTCATTGACTTTTAAATTGATCAAATATTAATGTAAACTTAAAATAAAATAAAAATAATATCCAAAATAATACTATAAAATAATATCTTTGATCTATAAAATGTGATATTTACTCCATGATATGACACTTAAAATACAATTGAATTGAAATTGAATTGATTTGAATATCAAAGGTATAGATACATGTAAGAACGTAAACAAACGTATGATGATGTAAAGTTTTTATCTGCTTTCTGTGGAAACTGCAGGCAAGCGTGTGATCGATTATGTGGTTCGCTTATGTAAAAATGTCACTATCAAATTTAAGGTTTGATGCAAAACCACCTGTACTATCATATATTGTTTGTAAAAAAAAACAACATAGTTTTAAACAGGTTCAATACTAAAGGTGGCTTGAAAGAAGAGAATGTGTGGGACTTCTAGTGGACATTTTCAATATCAAGACCAAAGTGATAAAAAGTTATTTTGGTATCAGGGCAGATCCTTGTAAATATGAGTCTCTAATTTCTTATTTTTACCCTTATCTTTCACACAACTGCACATCTCATCTGTTCTTGCATTTTCTCCATAATAGGTTTCCTTGGCTCATGAAGTACTTCTCTTGGGTAAAGATTTGGGTTGCAATATTGATTTTACATTGTGTAAATAAGAATGAAGATTAATGATTCAGAGAAAATTATTAACCCATCTGAGGTCTTTGGGTACAATAGGCAACACAAGGGATTCCACAAACACATTCGTTTTCAGGCTACCGGGTCACCTTGACCCAGAGATAACACGCTTGAGGTACTATTATGTGTTCAAAATGAGGGTAGGATTCTGTGAGGTAGGAAACTGAACCATGACAAAATAAAATAAACAATACTTAAATAAAATATAGAAGAACAGTCAAAGAAAATGTATTTAATAATATTATATATTATATATATATATAATATATATTAATATTTGTTTGGTAATAAAATTACATACATAAGCCTAATCTATTCAATATATTTAAAATGTCAATAAAAAGATAAAGTTAGAAGACAATAATAATAAGAAGATGTATATTTATAATGTAAAACATAAATGAAAAGTGTTTTTCTTATTTATAAAATCAATTCATGAACTGTATGAATTGTTTATAGTTTATTCGTCTTTATTACGTTCACGAGGCCTCAAAAGGGTTATAAGAGCCACAGACTTTCGTTTTTAAAGATTTTTATTTTTTCAAAAGGGATGCATCACAGCGACAGGGATATTCTGACTCATGAGCCTCTGGTCTGTCTCTGAATTTCCAATGTCACGTTGACAGTTGGGTGTCCTGACAAAGAAGCCTCCCTCAGAAAGTAAACCCAAGAAAAAAGTGGGCTGTTGCGAACAGAACTCCAACATCGCCGGAGCATCAGAGGCGCTGAAGCGGCGGTGGGGTCATAATAATTAAAGACATACAGCTTTTTTCGGGGCTTCATTAATCATGGTTTTATATGGACTTTGAAGCTCTAATGGAAAACAGCCTCTCTCTCTGGCTTTATTGTGTCTGTACAAATTGTGGAGCGGGCCTACGCCAGCTATCGGCCCCTCTTGACCGCCTCTTGCAGGATGTGGTGAGAGAAAACAAAAAGCTAACATTTGGTGACAAGCAAGCGCTGCTCATGTCAAGTTCAGAGGTCAAGATAAATCTTTCCCCTGTCAGCGAGAGTGATACTTGAGTTGCTTTCGCTCAGATTCTCACCAAGTTCTCCGGTTCCCCCTGGAGTTGCATGACAGAGATCAGAGTGGGAGATTTCGGGGAGTGTTGCGCTCCCTGTGCCAGAAGTGGAAATTACGGCGTCAATGCCAGAGCTTTCCCTGCTTGTTTTCACCTGAAGGGACGGAGCTTATGCGTTACTCAACATGTTCCATGCGGACGGGTTGTGAGCGGTCCCTGGCATGGCTCGTCGGGTGAGTCACGGCGAACATTACGCCGAGCTACAGACTCCGGCGCAGGACACATGCATCTTGTCCCAATAAAGGTTCCTCTGGCAGGTTTACATTGCATTAGTCCTGAAGAAATATACCGTCGAAGGGGACAGAAGGGGGAACATCCGTCTTCTGAGGGTGAAGTCATCGGACTCCTTCGGTTCAAAATAAAACTCGGTCTATAAATTCACGAGCTCATCTTAAGAGCTTAAAATGGTCAGGAAGTTGTGATCTACTCCCTATTTATCTCTTGTGATACAGATGAAAGTGATTTTAAAATCATGGGATTCAATTGTTAAGTTGGTCAAGTTGAACCTTCAGTTTGAACGATCAGTCTTAAGTCCTGTTGACTTTGGATCAGCAGGACTGAAAAAAAAAAGCTCTTTCTTTTTCATTGTTTCCAACTTTCTGTCCTCGACTTTCGTCATGATCTCTGGGTTGTTTTTCCAGGAGAGCAACTTGCATGTGTTGAAAAGGTTGCCCAAGGGTGGCTGGACTCAACACTTTTTAAGGATGGAACCGACGTCCATCACGTCGAGGGAATCAGGACATACGGTTGCTCAGGCTTCTTGTGAATGTAACAAGTGCCGACCAAAGACACACCAGAGGAATGATGTACTGTCAGGCCTTCACTCATCTTTGTAGCATGATATAAAAGAGGTTTATGAGAAGAGAGGAGTCTCATTATGGCTGGATATATTACCATCATGGTCTCTCTCTTTAAAATGTAATGGTATCAGAGCCTTCTTCGTTGGGCAAAAAAGAAAAGACAGCAACAGAAGATGACAGACAGTGACAGTATCTAGTTCACCCCATTTATGTAAACAAGCTCAAAGGAAAACCTAAAATACACTCTTTTTTTCTTTTTTTTTTTAAGATTCCAGTCCTCTCTGGACCCTGTCAATGTTCCTCCGGCGCAAGCTCATTATGACCAGTGAATAACCCCCCCTCCCCCCCTCTCCTATGCTGGCCCAGCATGGCCAGCATCGAATACCTCTCGGTGACTCACATGATATTTTCCTGGTGGCCAAAACAAATTTAGCAGTGGTTTGTTGTTCTAGTTCACTTGTCAATGACCTTTCCGTTCATCACGTCTCAACTTGGATTACTAGTCATGACCAGCGAGGAAGGATTTTCGTGTGGCAGGGAAAGTATTTACAATGATTTTGTCGAGGGTCAGGTAATCAAACCGTGAGAGTCAAGCAATAGCTTTCATTTGTTTTCATCCGAGCAGAACTTTGGCGTGAGGGTTGTATTGTGTGCGACCTCTTCATGTCTGGCATTGTAACGTAACCACGCTCGGCTGCAGCACCAGTCTCGCAACATTGTGGTCTTTGCTAAACGGCCCAGAACCAAGAGGTCAACTTGTTCCACTGTTGCGAGTAGAAATGGTCACAAAAAAAACTTTTACTCAATCGATTTTGATTTCCTTACATCTGCCAATAAGTTTATGTGATCGTTGATGTTTCCCTGGATGAAAATAACCCAAAATAACTTTCTGTTAAATGTTTAGGAAGTGCTGATGATGGGTCAAGGAACAGATTACATAAAAGTTTTGATAGTGTTTGTATAACTTTTAATCACTTTGACGCAATTAGTGGTGCAAAATAATGCTAATATAATATAATATTAAGTTAAGTATCTTATTAAGTTGGTAAAATGAACAAATAAATCAGAATATGGATGTGCATTAGCTAAGTTTTCATATTCAATGGTGTAAATACTTCGTAACAATGTTAATGTGTTGATGGTATTTTAAAGTCATTCACTCATTTTATACTATATATACTTGTTACTGCTTGCAAGGCAAGTAGTGGGGGAACATTTAGTATATGAACTCTTGTAAGAATTGACTAAGTATTCACCTGAGAGAGTAGAAAAGTACTTCTATTTAATTAAGTGAAAACTGTCAATGAAAAATATCCCACTTGCCTGATAAAGACATACACCAGCATGGACAATGACTCCATCTAGTGTCTAAGCAGGTCCACTACTACTCATGAAGTCACTACTCATGAAAAAGTAGTAGAACGAAGACTCGTTTGTACTTTTTGTCTTTATTATTGTTATAGTTATAATCATTGTTCTTATTTGTTGTACCTGTTATCGTTGCTATGATTCATGATATTATTATTTGATTGTTATTCTTTTCATTATTATATTCTGTGTTGAGTTCCCCTAGTTTTCGGGGGTTATTCCGGGTGCTCCGGTTTCCTCCCACAGTCCAAAAACATACAGAGGTTGATTAAGAAGTCCGAATTGTGAGTGTGTGTGTGCATGGTTGTGTGTCTCTGTGTGACCTCTGACAGACTGGTGACCTGGTCAGGGTGTCCCCCGCCTCTCGCCTAAAGAAACTGGGATAGATACGTTTCAATCTTTTATTATTGTAAAGATCAAGTCGTTTGTCGTACGGTATGTGTGAAAAACATCTTTTGAGATCAAGAGCTTTTTAATACACTGTTGGGTCACGAGCACAACTTTCAAGGCTGAGCAACTTTTACACTTTAAGGTCAGGTTGTCTTTCTAATAGGATATGAGGAAAGGGTTTGGTTTCATATTTCAAGGACTTAAGTTTTTCATCCGTTGATCTGTAAAAAAAAAAAAAAAGTCCAAGAAATGTTAAATAAGCATCAAAAATAAGTCCAGTGTGTAGTTAGCATCAGTTCACAACATTATACTCAGGCATTAGTTTTAGTATCTGAGGCAGTTTTATTGTTCAAAAAATGTTCTAGTGTTAAGAAAGTTAAGTGTTTGTTAAAATTATAAAGGCAAAGAACAATTATAAAATCTGTCGCTCCTTGACTGATTTAAACATGTTAATCTTCAGGATAAATAAAAAATATATATATTAAACAGTCATTACGTCTTTTATAAAGCCCTATAAATACTTTAGATGTACAGTATATCCGTCATTCTAGTGATGGGTTGATGAGGCCTCATGAAACAGCATTGTAGTGAAGACACTGTATCATCATACTGTGTTTTGAATTTGAATGGCCACTAGATGGCTCTGTCTGCTTTATAATGTTTGGCTATAATCTACTAGATCAATAAAACCTTGCATCATTTTCAAACTTAGACTGCCATCTAGTGGCCCTTCAATATGAAGACACTGTATCATGATACAAGCCTCATCGACCCATCACTACAGAATACATCATGTCTTATCAATGTGTTGATAATACATTATTCCTCCTCGTAGAAAGTGTAAAAAGAAAAGTATTACCACTGTGGACAGTATTCAGACTCAACCGCTCGGTTTTGCTCTCACTCTCTCGCTACATGGCTACAATAGAGAATCACTAGCATATTTAACTGCTTTAACTTCTAGAATGACTTTTCTCACAACATCAATGTGCATCGTTGCAGGAAAATCAGTAAGTCTCTTGAGGTTCAAGGCCAACAGGTAAACAAATAAATAGTAAAGATTCTGTGCAATCACTCAATCTTGTAAAAAATGTCTCATTCTGGTGGTGGTTTGGTCTTGCGTGTTCGGGCCGTCGACTTCATCTCCGCCGCTGGTCGGGCACAACAAGCAGTAATAGAGCCCCAGACACAGCATCCCCATCACTGTCCCCACACAGATCACACAACTCACAGCCAGGAAGTACGCAGACGTCTGCAGCTCCGGCTTCAGAAGCGCCACCAGTAAAATAACCGCAACGTTTTTAATGGACGAGAGCAGGTAGTACACCGTCATGGGTATCCTGGTCTTCTTTCCTTTGGAGTCCTGGATTTTCACGTTGAAAAAAGTGCACGTGAGGACAACTCCGATGACGGCCCGATAGAAGAACTCCAGACCCTTAGACGAGCAGAAGTTTGTTCTCTGAAAGTGGGTCCAGATCGTGGCGAGCAGCCAAACGACGGGCAGAGCGACAGCACTGTAGGCGCTCAGGAGGAGGAGGAGGAGGAGGCTGAGCAGGTGGCTGCTGATGCTGAACAGTTTGTACAAGAGGTAGATCAGGGTGGGGAGTCCGAACGCAATCTCCTTCAAATGGGGCTTGGATCTCCCCAGGCAGCGGCGGTAGTCGACCAGACCCCAGGCGACGCTGCAGAAGGAGAAGGTGATGGCCAGATCTGCAGACGAATCATATCAGAACCAACCTTTAGTTTCACAAAACTTAGTGACAATAGTGAGACTAAAATGTACTTTTTCATCGTTAAAATGTTTGGTATTTTTCTCACATACTATAGCAGCTTCTACCGCAGATGTTCATATTCACTACATGTCATGTTTTCTTCTACGTTTATATGTTCCATAAATATCTGATTATTAGCATTGATGAGGCTTCATGATACAGCACTGTAGTGAAGACACGTGCTCAGTCTCAAATCTCAAATTCTTTACAGTACACTGTAAGACAGTGCACTTACTTGTGCAGTAGTACTGTCTCAAATCAAACTCTGCCGCTACACACTTACTGGAAAGGACTCCACAGCTTCTTCTTCTACTACTTTTTTAACATTGATTATAACCAGCTGTTGGTAAACACTATCACCGACAACGCTATAACCAATTGAAACAATTTATTAAGTTGTGTTTCATTGTGTTATTATTGTTGTTGTGTTGTTTTGTGGTAACATTAGTGTTTTCTCAAGACATTTACGCCAGTATCTTCTCCGAAGGCACGTCCGTAGCTTCCGTTTAGCTTCATCTACGTCACTAAGATGGCAGCCGTTAAGGGTTGAAAGTGTCCATCGATTCACACTCATTTCTGGCTCAAGACCCACCTATTTAATTTAGCTTTTATCTAATGTCTTACTTTTATACTGGTTTTATGTTTTTGTTTTCATGTCCTTTATATTGGTTTTATGTTTTTGTTTTCATGTCCTTTATATTGGTTTTATGTTTTAATTTTCATGTCTTTTATAGTGGTGTTATGTTATTATTTCATGTCTCCCATGTTTCCTCAGTAGGGGCCGTCTGTGCTGGGGGCTGTGATCGGCTCGCTGGGATGTCTCTGATTTGTGGGGCACATCTGCTCGGCCTGGTGGGGGATCTATGGAGGTGCTTCACTGCTGTGGACACCCTCCCCTCCCACTGGCCTGTGTCATGATGGGATGGAGTAGAGCGGCTTTTAAACATGTAAAGCACTTTGTGCTACATTTTTTACATATGAAAAGTGCTCTATAAATAAAGTTTATTATTATTATTATTATCGTTGAAGTGGCTCTGCTCTAGTAATTTAATGAAACCTGGCATAATTTTCAAAATAAGAGTGCCATCTAGTGGAATTTCAAAATGAATACTATCATGATACAGTGTCTTAATTTTGTGCCGTAAGCTCAAATTAGTTTTTAATTTAGTTTCATCATGTGTCAGGGTAAAAATTGAAGAGGAGTAAGTAACTGTTCTAATAGTTGAGAGTAATTATATGTCGGCAGTATTTTGTCTGATAAGAGAGACATATCATGTAAGGAAGCACTGGAGAAAGAAATTCATTTTGTGTGCAGATTTTTTTTTTAACCCTTGTGTTATCTCTGGGTCAAGGTGACCCGGTGGCCCCGAAAACAAATATGTGTTTGTGGTATCCCTTGTGTTGTCTCTTGTTCAGGGTGAAGGAGAATAATAGTCCCAGGAGATACTTACACTGCATCACCGAGCTTTCATGATGTCCCATATTGATGTAGAGCTGCAGCAGCAGCTGAGGAACACTTTCCAGAAAGCTCTCAAACAGCTTGAGCATGCTCAGCTCCGTCGCCAGGTGGAACAGACGTTGGGTATCTTCCGTCTTCGCCACCGGATCGTGATTCCTCTTCCAGACGACGCTGAAGCTCTGTGACAGCAGCTGATAATACCTAATTACAAAGCACACGCACAATGGTGACAGTGTGAAATGTCATGTTCTGCTCAATAGGAAGATCATAATCATCTTGACAGACTGACACATGCCTGCAGCTCAACAGCAGTTATTCTGGTTAGCGGCAAAATCTACTGGGAAATACATGTTTTATTGCAGAACATTCCCACACACCCACTTTCTGTGTGACTTCAGCATTGGAATTATTTTTTTTAAAAGGCAAGACATTAATTTTTATGTATTTTAGGTATAAATACTGGTTATTAACCTGGAAATGTTACAAATGCTTTGTCTATATGTCTTTTGAGAACATTTGTCTGACATTTTGCAAGTTTTATTTCCTATTTTATCAAACCGTGTTAAAATGTTCGTCAAAATCTGGTGATCATTTAATTCACCACATTAAGTTACTCCTTGTTTGGAGCAGATTTATCAAATAAAATTGAGGAGCAAATCCTTTAAACATGTTCTTAATAAATCGTATGACATTGACTAGTCTTGTAGTCATGCAACACATGAATGAATAATCTCAATTGTTGCATTATTTTTCTTATTATTTAGTTCTTATAATTAGTTTCTCTGACAAGTTAAATGTTTTCTGTACTTTCTTGCCATTTCCTTCCTAAAAAACTGACCTTGTTTTTGGTTTGTTTTGCATATTTTTCCATTGTATTTGTTTTTTTTAAAAACAGGAAGTACATATTCTGGATTCAATTAATACACTTCATTCTTTAACTATTTGGAAGTAAAAGTCAGTGATGGACCTTCATTTAGCCATTAGTGTTGGACATACCTGGTGAAAATACTCAGGCCAAAGAGGTGAATAACTGCAAGTCCTCCGTAAGGCATTCTGGAGATTTCTTCCGGATGCATCAGAGGGTTTTCTTTGTTGTTCAAGTACCAGGAGTAGCTGAAGATCTGCGTCACCAGCATCGCAGACAGAATGAACAGGACAGTCAAAGTCATCCAGAGATAATCCCCCTTTAGAAAATACTGCACAGCCAGGACAGTGTCCGTTATGATGTCCAGGAAATACAATGAAAATCCAAGCAGTGTGAGGAACCACCGGAACTTGGAGAACGAAGCAGACATCGGGAATGTTTTGGTGTTCCACCTGTTTTATCAATAAAGTTTAGCCGCGGACACGCTGCTCTGGGTTACAGTTCTACAAAAAAAATACAACACATATTACAACACATTTCTGTCCTCTTATCACACGATCTTTGAAATTATAGTCTATAGACAAAGTCCTGATCAAACTTACGTAAGTGTCAACATCCACAGTTCTTTGTATGGATATGAAGGAGCAACAAATGCATTACATTACATGTTATATCCGTGTAACTTCACAAATGAGCAACTGAATGATTTAAAATGTTTGACTTTTTAAAGTTTTTAAAAAAGTTTTGTAAACAAATGTAAAGTAAAGATTGATGAAGTAGGTACAACTTTTAAAAATAAAAATAAACATTTGCTCGGAGAGAATGTTAAAAATGTATCAATGAAAAACAACCGGCTCACTTACTTCCGACCTCCTTCCATGCTTTCTGCTCAAGTGCAGAAATCTAGTTTCAGTTTGGTTTTTTCTACCACGCCTTGGATTGCGTAACTTTAAGACTCAGTTGTATTTTAGTTGACATAATATTATATGTATTAACTAGTGACACATCTTAAGACATTTTTATTCGTGCAGGCTTTTCCTTGATTTTCTGAGACTCCTGTGTTGTTCTCTGTGTTATCTTGATCTTTTAAGTATATATTTTATTGAGTTTTGTATTGTTTGTTTAAGCGCTTACTTACTTGCTTGAAGCATACTGTGGATTTTACAGGTAGGAAAGATTTAAGCAAGATATGTTGTCAAAGATTCACGTGGGCGCCAACTTCCTGACGTCCATATGATAAGAGCAGTCATATGACAGTCTGCGGCGTGAGTCAGTCTTATGACTTTATGACAGACAAGCTTCCTCAGACGAAAGTACAAGCTACTGTAGATTCATGAGGAATGATATTTGAGTTTAAATGATCGATTCATCTGATGAAATGTGCCCAAGCATTTGTCGCCTCTGAATTCACCACACTCTGTAATGATAACAGATAAAAGTATCTTTGCCTGGTATTAATAATTGATGCATATGTTGTTTGTAAGGGCGGACACTAGAGGGCGTTGAGAGTGACTTGAGAATCAAAGCTAATATTGCGAGATAAAAAGATCAGACTTGTGTTTTCTTAGCAAATATAACAGTGACAATCAAATAAAATCATCAGTTAAAACTACTAAACGAACACACCCTGCTTCCTTACATATATACGCATGTATGTTTGAATCTTAAGTCGATTTGTTCTATGTTTGTTTGTGAAAGGCTGAGTATCAATTAACATAAGTCTGTTTAGTTGCTGACCGTCTTTCTGTCCTCCACCTTATCACAACATGCATTTTAAGACAAGTAAAAATACAAGAATTTATAATTCAAGCTTTATATATACAACGTGTTTAATTTCAGGGGTGACAAATGATGCAATGAATTAATTTCAGACATACTTTTTTATCGTATTGATTTCATTTTTAATCTCTAACCTGACTGTTTTTTATTATTATTTTAATATGATATTTTGGGGGGGGGTTGTTGGTCTTCTTGTGCTTTAGTTGTTGGAGTTAAAACAATGGTCAGTTACACCCTTAAGTCGTAGAATCTTTGTTATTTGATGTGTTTATATAGGCATGGTGGTTTAATGATCGAGACAAAAAACAGCACCGTTCAGCCCCCCCTGCTGGTGGAAACCAAAGGTTGCGAAAAACTTAGATACAGCAACTTACTAGTTGTTTGCTTAGCATGTTTAATACAAGACAATCACTCTTGGTGACCGTCTTTTGTTGTATGTCAATCTTTTGATCCGCCACAATATTTAATTTAGAATTAAAGAATGTTAGATTATTTTACAAAGAGATTAATTACATCAATTAATTACAGATCATTATTAATTAATATCTTGTTTTTTTTATGTGTTGAAAGCAAAAGTTGTATAACCTAATATAACGACAATGGAGTAGCCAAGATGCCAGTAATAATAAGAACCTCCAGACGTGCCTTTAAAGCCAAAGGTCTAACTCGGCTGACAAGCCAAAGTTGTCACATTGTCTTGTTTATTTAAAACATGATTTATGAACATTCCTTCAGGGGATTTACCTTCAGTACATGTATGTGTTTGTAATTCATAATAACAAATAAATTGATTGAAAATATACACTGTGTGCACAATTATTAGGGTGGTTATTATATCCATCCATGCATTTGGTTCCAACTCCAATCTGTTTAAACTAGAACAAGATCAAGTTTTTAAGGTGGTGTATATTTGTATAGCGATGGAGGTTGTGACATAATGACATACAACAGCCTATATCAAGGTGTGCATTCTTATTAAGCAGCTTCTTCTCCCCTGGCAAAAAAAAACACACAAAAGGGGATTAAAATGACTTTGTAATAAAATACATTCAGGCATATTCCAGAACCACAACCTATCTGGAGTTCAGAGACATACAAGGTGTTAAGCAACCAGACAAATGGTCAAAGTAAGAAAATCTGAAACTTGGATGGACCCTTAGCTGGATCAGTGATGGCCATTGAGCTCCACTTCAACTTGATATATCAAGTTGGAGGTGGGGTAGTAGTATTTTCTTGTATTTAAGATGAGCTAGTTGAGTTAGTCCATAGTCAAGAGGTGAGGTCTAATATGGATTAAAAATCAACACCGCAACTTGCTGCCAGTTTTGAGAAGATACTTTCTTTAAGCACGTGCAGAAAAATATATGCAGCTCTCAAGAAGACTAGGAGACAACTCTCCATCACATGCATCTAAGAACTCCAATGCCTGGCTGGCTAGTAAAGTAAGTAAGTAAGTAATATTTCTTTGTAAAGTGACTTTCTATAAACTTCGTTTATTTTTCTCTCTTTAATTGGTTGAATAAAAACAAGTTAGATGTGAAAACATCTATCCTGCACACTTATTGTTGCCCAATATTCAATTGTGTTTGCAGAAACCCCACTTTTACTTAAATGTTCTCATTTGAGGGTCGAGTACCATTTTGAATTTAAACCAAAAGTACTGTAGAGTTTCAATAATTTAAATAAAATCCTTTAAAACACAACTTACCTAATAATTGTGTGCACGATGTATACTTGATTTCATTTATGTAATATAAGTAAGTAAGTAAGTAAAATTTGTAGAGCACTTTTCTAGACCAGGGACACAAAGCGCTTAAACAATTAAATTAATACCCAATAAAAACATATACTTAAAAGGTCAAGAGCAATAACCAAAGCTTCAGTTGTGTCCACATTTAGCTGCAAAGTGTTTTCACTCAGCCATTGTTTGATTTCTAGCAAACAATTGACTAAGCTTTTTAGCCTTTGGGGCTCAATTTATATCAAAGTAATTTTACTTTAATATCTATAATGTCTGGGGAGAATGTGTGTATAAATGCTAATATATTTTTTATATTATAACAAATTACATTTACTTAAATATATAAAAAATGCTTCACCTAGTCTCATTTAGTATTAAACAATACTTAAAGGACGACGCTCTTTACAGAAACACGACAGACGAGAGGAAAAATGGAAAATAAAATCAAAAGGATTGTGAAACAAGACACTGCGATTCCAAAGCGATTGCCATCGTAGCTGCTTCTGGTCCTCCTGGACGCTAGGGGGCAGTCTCAAATCTACAGGCGTGTGTCGTTGGTCAGACGCCGTGGATCCTCCCAGTACCGGAGTGACACGCCATTTAATTGTTGCCTGGCCCACAGCTCGTCGGAAGCGAGTGGAGTCCGTCAGTACTCTGTAGAAACTCATCTTCCACGGGAGCAACACGTCGTCCTCGCAGAGTCGACATGGGGATCCGCAAGAAGAGCACCAAGAACCCGCCGGTGATGAGCCATGAGTTCATCATCCAGAACCACGCAGACATTGTGTCCTGCGTTGCTATGGTGTTCCTGCTGGGGCTGATGTTCGAGGTAAAATGTTGCACATGTTTTTATTTCTATTTCAAAAGTCTTTCTTTCAGAAGGTGAGTCGTGTCTCTTTTTCTCTGGATCCTTCATTCACTTCCTCCTCCTCGCGTAACTTTTACACTTTCACTTTTTCTTCTTTTATTTTTTTTTACATTAAAAACTCGAAATTAAATCAGTTTAAATACGTGCATGTGCGTGTAAAACGTGCATGTGTGTATATTCGAAATACTTTCCATCTGTTTGCTCCAGATGCTGAAAAAGACCCACTTTTGAAAAATTCCTTCACGGATCCAAATCTTTTCATTGGAAACGTTTTAAAAACTGCATTGTTTTATTAAATTCTTTATCTACTGTCGTGGATATGTTTTTTTCTCTTAAACTGAGGTCGGATTGTGCAACTGTGTGCGCGCAGAGTTTATACGCAGATGTCTTACGTGGCAATCATACATCCACCGAGAGGGCTGTCATCGTTACAGGAGGCGAAACTTTTTTTTCCGACCGCAGGACTCGGTACTTGAATGCAACACGGACTTCTTGTTGATCCCAATGTTTGTAACAAGTAACAAAAAAACAAAAACATGGGTCTAACTTCACCATCAACAGCCTGATGTTTCGTCGTCTATGAGAAAGCAACGCCATTCAAAGATTTTGGTCGGAAAAAAAACCCCCAAAAAACAACTTCCTGATTTTATTTTTCAAAATAAAACGTGTTTACTATAAGCGGTTAAATGCGTCGAGACCGTCTTTAAATATTAAACGTTGAGACAATATAACGATTCTAACTATGTGACGAGGAGTGATCGACGTTTTTAAACTTCTGCTTGTAACTTTTTTTTTTAAATAAATGTCCCCCCTTGTTTCACAGGTCACATCCAAGTTCGCTGTGTTGTTCATCACTGTTCAGTACAACGTCACCATCTCCTCTGATGGTAGGTTTGAGTGATGACAGTTGTTTCTCTGGAACATCTGGCTGCATACTTTTTCTTTTCAGATCAGAGCTAACGTGGCCTTAAATAAACCCACTTCTGACATATTTTTCGTCTCCTTTGAGCTATTTTTAGGCTGCTTGATTTACTCGTCTCTCTGGTGGATAGATGTGTCAGTGGGGACCAAGTTCTAATGTGGGGCCCCTTATTCTGAGAGCCATAATAACCTAGTCACTTGGTGATATCTTTGAAGTGATGTGGCTCTTAGTCTTGTTGGGCGGATGAAGTGAGCAGCTGTTGATTGAATTTGTATCTATTGAACCTTGAAACTTGTTTTTTTTAACTACTGTTACTGTTACTAGATGAGATAGGACTATCTGGAGCTTTTTAACGACTGTGCCTTACATCGTGTTCTCAAAAGATACTCTTTTTATATACAACCTTTTGTGTACGTTTCCGTTCTTTGTATAAACATTAAACTCTACGAACAAACCCAGACTTTTTAAATCAAACGTATACATTCTGAAACGGTCTCTTTTAAATGTATTCTCATTTATTTTTAATGAACAAACGATTACCCGTAAGGAACAGACCGAGGTGAGGTGTATCCATTATTCAACAACAGGGTTTAATGACATAACCTTGGTTGCATTAAATATTGGACCTGATAGAACTGTAAGCTTTTTCTTTTACGGATGTTTTACTGAGAATTATTTTGTATTATTTTACCAAGGTTGAATGTGATTTGTTTATTATTTTCATTGTTGTTTTAAACCTCTTTAAGTTTCAATTTGTATAATCTAAAATGCACGGTGAAACAGGAGGAACTTGTTTGTGTATTACTTTAATTGCAGTGTGTTCAGCAAACTAGCTTTTCATCAAAGTATTAGCCCCACAATGTAGACTTGAAATATATATTTTATTTTTTTTATATATGGTTCAGTATGTTTTGTGGTTCTGTGTATTAATGGTGGTTTGCCGGGATTAATTAATGACTATACGTTTGTCACCAAAGGCCCAGAGGAAACCATCAACCACTTCCACCACGGCATCAAGGACCTGGCAACGATCTTTTTCTACATGCTGGTGGCCATCATTATGCACGCCATCATCCAGGAGTACGTGTTGGATGTAAGTTGGCTGTCATTTGCATGAGTTTGACTAAACAAATAGACGTTCGCTTATCTGTTTCATCGTCTGTCTTCACAGAAAATCAACAGGAAGAAGCACTTCTCGAAAACCAAGCACAGCAAGTTTAATGAGTCAGGCCAACTCGGCACTTTCTACTTCTTCTCCTTCATCTGGGGCGCAAGAATCCTTGTCACCGTGTGTACCAAATTTGAATTGTCATGCTTTTGTTTAGTTTTCTAGCAGAGCGTTGATGTTGAAATGTAAATAATTATTTCAGGAGAATCTCCTCTCAAACCCAGTGTCCCTGTGGGAGGAATACCCGCACGCACTCATGCCGTAAGTCTACTTTCAACTCATAACATCCCATCTTCTTCTTCTCCCATGCTACCTTTTAAACTCGTATTTCCTCCTTTTTACAGATTTCAGATGAAATTCTACTTCATCTGTCAGCTCGGTTACTGGCTCCATGCACTTCCTGAACTCTACTTCCAAAAGACAAAGAAGGTTTGCTTTTGTTTGACTATCTTGGGACCAACTACTCGTTGCTTGTTTTTGGGTCCTAGACGGAACTTCCTGTTGTAGCTCCCTGGTTATGTTTCATTGTTTCAGAATGAAGACTATGTCGCTTACTAAATTCTCCAATGTAAATATTATGGATGTTTTCATAACTCGCATCTTTTTGTTTTTTTCAGGAGGATATGCCTCGCCAGCTTGTGTACATCGCGCTGTACCTGGCGCACATCGCAGGCGCATATATACTGAAGTAAGGGTTTGCTATACTTTTGTGTTGGTTAAACTGATTAGTATGGGTTGGTTGACCAGTAAGGAGTTTAACTATACACGTGCAACAATTAATTATAGTAATTGATAGTGTTTGGTTTCTAGGGATCATCACCACAAACCGGTTTTGGAAGATGTTAACGTAACCAGATCACCAAGCGCCTCCTCCGTCAAAATATTATTAGCGTTGTTAACAATCCTTTATCCAAAAGATCAATTGAAGTGAAGCAAAACGTATGCATGTTTAAGGATGGGATTAGATTGCCTAATGCGGTTAATAGAAGTTGAAATTAAACTATAAAAAAAGCAAATTCAAAAAAAGCGCATCAATACATCCATCATTGACACTTTTTTGATTTGCATTTGTTCTATACATGATTACCTTTTTTTTGGATTACTAGTGCGTACTTGTATTTCATTATATTGCGTAGTCATAGAAGTTAAAAGAACCAGTTTTGCAGTGACCACCAGTTAAGTGTAGCCTACATTTTAACCTTGTTATCTGTTAGTTTACTGGTTCTTAAATGGCTTAAGTCCACATTTCTATTACGCACAGGCGGTTACTTATAATTGGCCAACATAACTAGCGTAATGTGAAGTCAAATATACGATATGATTAACATTTAAATTCTTGTCTTTCCAGCCTCAACCGTTTGGGTCTGGTCCTCCTGGTGCTGCATTACTTCGTCGAGCTTCTGTTCCACGTTTCCCGCCTCATCTATTTCAGCAACGAGAACAGACAAACTGGGTGAGCTTCATGATGTAACACTCCACAAAGCCCAACACACTGTTTATTTGAGAGCTTGAACAGATTTCCATGTACGATCTCATTCATCCATTTGTCCTCCCGGTCACCTTGAACATCTTCTCCTCTAGTTTTAAGATATGGGCCGTTCTGTTCGTCCTTGGTCGGCTGCTCACTCTGTCCCTGTCGGTGCTCACGGTGGGATTCCGTCTTTCTTACGCGGAGAATCAAGGCATCGACTTGGCTGCAGGAAACTTTAATATCCTCTTTGTCAGGTAAGGGCCGAATCTTTCAAACGCTTCTCAGTTGAAGGATTGAGATACAAATGTCTGTATATTATTTTTGTTTTGTTTCATTTAAAGACTCATTAATGTTGTGTCTCCCCTGCAGGATCACTGTGCTGGCAGCAATCTGCCTCACTCAGGCCTTCATGATGTGGAAGTTTATTAACTTTCAGCTGCGCCGGTGGAGAGAGCATGCCCAAAGTCAACCAACGAAAAAGAAACCTGTCTCTTCCAAGAATAAAACAAAGAAAGATAAAGGTACGATTTGATTGTGATAGACAGATGGATGAATACTTTGATTCCCCAAAGAAGAAATTATTTAATTTACATTGAAGCTTCATGGATGTAGTTTTATCAAATACCTTTTTGGTGTCTTTAAATTGTATGTTCATCTTACGGAAATAAGGGGATGTTGCGGTTACCTTATCGCAAACTGTCAGATGCACGCAGTTCTCTGTCCTGCCACTAGGCGTCCAAACATTTCATTGTATCAGCTTGATATTTTGTAAAACCTTTGATTAGGATACTTTGTTTTATTGAATTTCCTTCCTTTGGGTAGCAGCTAGTACTTTGTGTAATGTAGGCTGACTCTGTGACATTGAAAATTCAACTAATCTCGGACAATACTGTGAAAGATACCTTTTAAAGGAGTTGACTCAACTGCTAATATTGTTGAAAAAACACAATTAGTTTTTCCAAATGTATAATGAAAGTCGTTGGGAAGGAATCAACCAAAATAACCCACCCCATATTTTAATTTATTAGTAAAAAAAAGTAGGTGTATTTTATATATATATATATATATATATATATATATATATATATATATAATTTACTTACTTTAATTCATTATGTCACTTCATGATCTAGTTTTTTTTTTTTTAAGAGTCTTGGCAACATTTTTTTAGATGCTGAATAATGACGATAATGTTTCTGGAATCTTACGTTTTTGTTTCTATGATCGTTTCAGTGAACGGAGTAAACGGAGTCAACTCTCATGCGGCCGATTCCCCAAGAGCAAAGAAGGAGAAGTCGTCATAAGTGCATTCAACTTGATCCCTCTTCCGATTCATCTCTCCCTGTACCTCCGCTGCTGCCTCTAAACAACAGTTCTCCCTGCACCACTACACGTATGCATTTCACCGCCAGACTGTGACCTCCCAGCTGGACTCGATGGGAGAATGAACTGGCTTATAGCTTTGCTCTTCATCTCCTCTTCCAGCTCAACAATCATGTAATGATCATCTCTTCATGGTGCCATTCTCTCTATTAGGAAAAATACAAAAAAAACAAAAACATTCTGGAACAATCCACCCCAAATTGTATTTAAAAAGTGCCTATGGATACAGATTGTTTTGTACAGGGTGTGTAATTTTAAAAAGCTGATAATGAGGACTTCCGTGTTTAGTGCTCTGGTGTCAGGTCAGTTCATGCCTTCACTGCTACACTGTATATTCCATCTTTTTTTTCTTTCCGTGTATTTATGGCTGTCTCTTTAGCTCCGCTTTCTCTCACGAGGGATGTTCAGATATTTGGGATTAAGAACCTCAATGACAAGCATAATAAACGTCTTTTGTTGCGTATAAAGAGCTACAATAAGAAGCAACACAAACTGTTAAAAAATATGAATTCTATCTCACAAACCCAAATATTTGAATCTCCATACATATTTCTATGTTTAAAAACAACTGTGCCAAATGACCCAGAATGCCTTTCACTAATACAGGGAGCAAATTGAATGCCTCCTTTTTTTATTTTGAACATGTTTCGATTTTAGGTTCACAGTAGTGCGTAATGTGTCACCTTGACTTGTGCTCTATACCAGCAACGTCTGTTTTCTTGTCCTGATGGTTCAACATGACAATAAAAATGTTTTAATAAATCCATCAATGTCATTTTGTTTCAAAATTGAAATGTCTGCTGTCTTTGACCCACTACAATATTAAATAGTTGAACGGAGTTATTGTTTAATCAGGAAGTCCAGGATTCTCATCTAAAGTGTAATTAAATTTTGATGTTGCCTGAAAAATGGCTTCCTATGACCAGCTTTGGTTTCTTGTTTTTAATTTCTGAGGTTGCTTTATGGCAGAAGTGTTCCCCTCAAATCTCTTCACTATCAGGGCCGGGTCTAGACAGGCATGTATGAGGGGGCAGCCACAAATCTTGAGGGGGCATTTTGCTGTTACTTACTTACTTACATGCAAGTTTGAGGGGGCCAGGCCCCCTCTTGCCCCTGCCTAGACCCGGCCCTGTTCACTATCGTCATCTACTACTAGGGAAATGGGAGGCTCTGAAGACATTACCATGAGCTTGAATAAGCGTTGCCATTGTTTATGGATTTTATTGTTTTGTTTCTTGTTAAAACAAATACTGGATGTCATTTCCACGTTGCGGTCCCGTGGCCTTAATCCCACAACAGCATGTACTTTATCTATATGCCACTAGAGGGTAGTGTTTCACAAGCATTTACTTCAGTCACAGGGAGAAGCGAAGACGCGTTTATTAGCAACTAAATCCATTAAAAAAAGGCTTTTAAATTAAACCTTATAACATGTTTTTGTTCATTTTGATGAATAGGAGTATACAATGTAAACCTAATGAATATTTAAGTTGAAATATATATTTGGAGCAAAACGAACTTTATAGGGCGGAATTAAATTACTTATAATGGAAGTTTTTACATTTGCCATATAATGTTCTCTCTGAGGTCAACCACGGTTAAAGAGACTGACTGCGATTCGTGCTTTTTAAACCAGCAAAAAAGGTTTTTCAATATATGCTTCGGAGATTTATATTTAAATACTTGTTTGTTTTTTTTGTTGCTAAATGTATATATTTAGCCGTTAATCAAACAATTCTATATAATTTATTTTATATTATTATTCCTTCTTTATATTTATCCTTTTTTTTCATCATCATAACAATATTTGGTTAAAAAAAATAAAAAATAAACTAACTCTCTCTCGCTGACTGCTGTCCCAAAGAATGTAAAAACCCGCCGTTCCGGTGACAGGTAGGTCGGAACCCCCGGCCGTGGATCCCGCTGGAGCCCCGTGATGTGGAGCGTCGAGTGGGGGAGATGTGGTCTGGTGTGGGGGAGGATATCGCAGCCAGATGAACACTCAGCACTGGTTCGCAGCGCAGGAGGAACATGGCGGCACAGTTAGCCAGCAGAAATGTTGTTCCACTCCCGCGAAGGTCAGAGCAGCCTCTCATGAACGGAGTCTAGGAGCGAGGACGCGGCTGCAGGTGTGAGATCGTAAGTACCCGCCGGTGGTGTCGACCCTGGACCTGCTGGTTTTCGCCCTAAAGAACCCACGGCCATCGCTTCAATCTCGGGTCTTCTTTTTTAGCTTATTAGCAAACGCGTTAGCAGCTTGCAAGCCGAGTTTGTTTCAATGTGTGTCAGCAGCTTTTTAATGTGACGATGTGACGGTGACTTGTTGTTTTTTCGTAGCGGGAACGACGAACAAAAGTGTGGGTCTTGTAGTTGAATGTTGCCCGTGTTGTTGTTTTGTTTTGTGTTTGTTTTTTTGCTGAGTGAGCGAGCGGTTCGTGCGTTCAACAACCGGACGAAGTTGGCCAGCATAGCAGCGACGTAGTTAGCATGATGCTATTTGTTTAGCTGCAGGCTCCCCCGGCTGAGTCAGTGCACCTTCACAACAACATGTGTTCCGTGGATAACGTTTGGGGTTTTTTAGATGGCATCCCATCATAGCTGCTTCATGCACCAGCACTTCTGTCCTATTCCCGACTTACTGGAAGTGAATGTTGTGGAAAAACTACTAGTCTGTCAGCACCTGAGACGTCCATCTTACTACCTGAGTCACTTGAAACTATTAAATACTATGTTCTCCACCTACTTTATGACTAAGATATATCATATTTCTGTTGTTTTTCTTTACTTATACGTACATGCGTCGTCCTGACAGAGTGAAACTTTTCCTATACGAGATTTACAGTAGCTGTACGTTTGACTTCGACATGAATATTTAGTACCTAAAGTCTCCTTTATAAACAAACACGTGTTTATAAAAGGAGTCCCTATGTGTTGGTATCACCTGTCACTCCACTGTCTCCACCAATGAGACTGCAGCGATGGGAGAGTCAATGTCCTGTTCTAAATAATACTGTTTTTTCTGCCTACCTTAAAGGGATAGTTCCTCCAAAATTCTAATTTCAATCACTTTCTACACGCCTTCATGTCGAGGGTTTGGTATTATTTTCAGATTAATCTGTGTATTTTTGGAGTTACAGGCAATGTCCAAATACCTCCATACTGTCTTTTTAATGTCCCAGTTTTAATAAGTGCCCTGACAAATTGTTCTGAAAAAAAAACTGTTTAATCCTGTAACTGAAGTTAAAATGCTTATATATGCTAACATGCTACACAGACGGGGAAACAATCCAGGTAAATTTCCCATGAGGCCCGGGTGTCTACTGTGTACACTTCAAATATAGATTTCATTGGGCTTAATAAGAGGGCAATTGCAATATGGAGGTATTTGGATGTTTTTTTTTGGTATTTTTGGACAAAGAAATTGAGATCTGTTGGCAACCATCAGATGGACATACATTTTCACCTGTACCTCCGAAAGTACACTCTGAAAACCATCCCAACCCTTAGTCTTCATGAGGGTGAGTAGAAATTTGAATTGTGGTTAACTATAGCTAGCTGATGATACATTTTTTTCGGGGCAAATACAATCTTCCCAGTCATTTAATGTGGCGCTTCAACCGGGTATGCTTGAATGTAATATTAATTTAGGCGAGACTTTATACTTGCGTCTGTCGTCTGAAACCTATACATTCGATGTAGATAAAAAGGTGAATTAGCTAAAAATATATTATTTAAGACGGGCAGAAGTGCAGTTTTCTGCTTGGTACTACTCTCATGATTTGTTTACACGACTGTTATTAAAGCGTTTATACAGGCTATTTAAACCCTCTTTATGAATATTCTCAGCTGTAAAAGGTTTATGATAATTTGGTCGTCAGATTGTTTATTCAGATCTGCTCTGTGCCAACTGTTATGAAACATGTCAATCAATTCCGAGATTGGCCATATTTGCTGAACATGTTTTGAAATCTGAAAGTTGTTTGCTACAGCGACGTCCCAGCGCGCATGTTTGTTGTGGTATTGGCTTTGAAAATACTGGAAAGTATCTTAAATTGACAGGGACTCTCATTGGCTTTGTTGTCCAGATGCGAAAGACTAAACCCGAATGCAAAAATACTCTGCAAGACACTGATGCAGTGTGAGGGAATGTGGCTCAGGGCTTCGCCATTGTTGTGCCTGTGTTGTGCACTACTTCGAGCTCTCCTGCTTGACTGGTTCAGGACTATACAGGCGGACAGCTTCTGCCGTTTCAATGATCCTCAATCCTCTTCGCAGTCATGCCAGGGAATGCATCCTGTGGAACCAGTTGAGCAGTTTCAGTTGCATCACCGTTTCCACCTGATGGTGCACAAGGCTCCTGTCACATCACTGACATTTTGTTTTACATGACACGCCGTGGAGCTGCGGTTTGGATGCGAGCGCTTCCGTGAGTAGATGTGACGCAATGTGATGGATCATTGTCCTACTTACTGTTGGCCATCTTGTAAAGCTAATTGAAACATGATTGTAGCCCGGTGAATAGTTTGAATGTGGACACTTTGTCAACCACATAAACATTTGTATTTGTCTGAGCAATTTAACCATTTTCCTGTTGGTTATTAGAATGTTTTTGTCAAGACATAAGGAATTCGCTGTCCAAGTAAAACTAAGGAATTCAACGCAGCATCTGTTTTTTTGAGGTACTATTGTAATAAGCGCCTCAATGATATCATCAGCAAAATGAATTATCATATTCTGGGATCACTTCTGTGTTTGTTGCACCCAGTTTGTATCAGTTTTGCTTTGGATAAATGTATTTAATCAAATAACCACTTGACACTTATAACGATATGCATTATTCTAAATCATTGAGGAATTATATTATAGCTTCCTCCTCCACGGTGAGTGGCTGCGACTCTACTCACACAGATTAGTTTTTTTAGAAACAAATCCTGACCAGGCAAGTTCTTCTTTTAGAAAGTGTTGCTTGTTTTGTATAAAATGATATCGTATTAGTATAATGTATATCTTTTTACCTTATAATGCATCTGAAAAGCAGGTCCTTTTTTTAATCCAGAATGTAATCAATCTCTAAACCTCGACTGGCACACGGTTCATGCCAAAATAAAATCTGTCTGGGTGTTGTCCAAGTCAAGTCAACCGAGAAGATGTAGTAACAATTATTGCTGGATTCGTCTTTCAACATCTTGACAGACGTCAGTGCAGCTGTGCTCCTGAGCATTGACATTTTCAAGAATAGTTGTTTCATACGGTGTATAAACGGAATATGCTGAAGGGCTCATGGCAGTCAAGGAATTTAAGTTGGTGCGTGTTTACGCACGGATAAGTGTCTGATCTGGTTTTCTCACACCGAGCTGGCACTGTTCGTGAAAAGGGGTGTGGCGATGAATTGTTCTGCCTAAATCTTTTGTAAACTTCAGCAACACATTTTTGACAGTTCACGTCCATCACATGAGTCACAAACGATCACTCTTGCCTTGTTTACGTGTTGTTTGTGCACCTCTCCCTCTAAGTCACGTCCCACTCCATGGATTTATGAAGAGTGAGAAGAGAATCATGATTTTCGGACACAATTTTACATCCTCCCGTTGCACTTTGACAGCCCCCTGTGTCGTCTAATCACTAGACTTTGAACTCTGATAGGTGCCTTTGTTGTGTCACTTGAGTGATATTTGTGATCATATGACCTTTGCTCTACTCTACGGTACCACCAGTTTAACGGTGTGTGTTGAACCAAGATTTGCTACATTAGAAAGATAGATAGATGAAACTTATTTTTAATATCCAAACTGTTGTTTTCCTTTTTGGAAGATACACTTTTTATCACTAAACAAATCTGCAGAGATCTCTGGTTTTTTTTGTTTCTGTAAAAGAAGTAAGTTTCATTTAGTCCCGATGGAACACTTTAAATGCATTGTACTAAAACTGTTTTCACCTATTGTTTCCACTGTGTAAAGAAAGGTTGTTTCCCGACTTAGTTGAATGAGTTCATTAACTGCTTTACAACTTTTCCCGGTCATATCAGGCCACTGTTATGAGCCGATAGTTTAAATCATCATCCGTTTTGTCAGATCCCAGATGTGTGTTCAACATGAAGCCACCGTTCTGTCTGTTTGCATGGTCTCAGTGGGAACCTCAGCCTGCTCTGCCGTCTCCGCATTTGGGTTGTCATGGTAACCTCAGCGTGACAGGTCTGGGTGGGCATGAGCAAAGAGCTGTGGGGTAGTAGCCGTTTTTTAAAAGGCACATTAGAGATGAGAAACTCGATGATTGGGCGGATATATTGTAGATGGAAACTGCATGTACCTCATGTGTATTCTAGTGGAACTGTTATTCAATGATGGTGTCTTTAAGTTCAGTATATACCTGGTGCTTGGATGGGTTGTCAGTGCACGGCAGGATAATGCATCCGCCCACAGTCCACACATACGTAAATATACGTCTTTGTGATAAAAATGTAGGTCTTTGGTCGACATAGTGTATAATGTGTGTTCAATGCTATCTTTTTACAATCAGGGAATTTTATTTCATAATAACACTGACAAGTAGGTTCAAGTGCTACCATAACTATATCAAATGGCCCCTTAGAAATGATCGGCCCTTCCTCCTGGACATTAATAGACTTCTGAATTATTAAATCACTGAATTACTAATTGCCATGTATCGAAGAGAAAATCTTCCTCAGGCCAATTATAATATTAGACTAAAAACATCTGTTGGCAATCGTGTTAACTTTCAGGGTTGGTTAACACCGGTACTTAAATATAATACTTTTTATTTTTAATCAAAGCTTGAGGAAAGCTGGTGGATCCGTTCAGTTGTAGGGGATGGAACATTTCAAAAGCATCTGGTCAGAAGTAGAGCTTGTTGTCAGAGATGTAATATTCTGTGTCCGCCAGGGATTTAAATGTTTATTTTTAAGCATTGTCTAAGATGTGCAGGCTCTCCAGTCAGATGCTGATACACACTTACTTATCATTGTTCTTAACTGTCAAACATTCACTCAGACCTTTGGGCTTAAATCTCCAATTGAATGCATTAAGTGATTTTTGCATTAGATCAAATTGGCAGAAAGAATGGGCATTGTTTAGGTTTTGTCCAAATAACACTGGAAACCAGTTATATCAGAACTATTACCGTACAGTATGAATCGGTAAACATTTTTAATCGACAATCATTTTCCTTCCACACATGCAAGTGGGGTCAAATGATTGTCCATATTTGTCTCCCAAGTAAAATGATAAAGTGGAACACACATACTCATTAAGTCCAAAATGCCCTCGGCCAGTCTGGATAAACCAGTGGAAACATCTGCGAGATCACATGATCGGCATCAGTGTATCTATCCAAAGTTGACATTCTCTGATTGGCTTCAGTTTCTTTCCTTTTTTTTCCAGATGTTTGAATGATAGTAATAACAGTTGCATAAACTGTGCCCTCATGTTCACAGATGCAGAGCTCCGAGATGACTGTGGTAAACAAAAGGCTTGAATGTTTTCGCACTGCTTAAGGCACTGTTTTGTAAGCCATGATGTAACGTATGCATTCAGCACGTGTTGTTTTGAACTGATAAAAAAAAAGGAAAATATAAGCCTCACATTTATGCAGAGAAAAAAAATCTTGGTTTGGAGGAAATCGGCCTGAGGAGGAGTAACTTTGTGACCTCTCATTCGCTGAGATTTCAGACGGGGGAGAACTTTTTAAATGTATAACTTCAAAACATGATGAAGGACCAGATCCTGGAGAGAAAGACTTCAATATTAGAAACATGTTAGTCAGGAGAGTTTCACATTAGATGACCTTAAACATCACAGTTTTTTCTTTCAGAAAATAAATATAACTTGAACAACTGCTTCCCTGGTTGCTAAGTCTGATAGCATCACCGGATTCTCACTGGCTGACATTGACCCCACTGACCCCCCCACATTAGTGTCAGAGGCTGCTGTGAAGAGAAGACAGTAAATATTAGGTTAGCGGTTTAATTTGCTGACCCAATAAACCTATAGAATAAAGTTCTGCAATACAATAAAAGTTATCGTCAAATGGATACCTGTTAAACAGGTTCTCATTCATTTTTTAATTTATTCTCTCATTATACGCAACTCGCTGACGTGCAGTCAAACGCGAAGGAACTTTTTTTTGCCCCTAAATTCATTCTGCGCACGTTCTTGTGCTTCATCAAATTCTCCGTGTTGCAAGTCTTGGCACATATTAACTTTCTGCATATGTTGCATCGCTCACGGTGGCGTTTGTGTGCAGACGAAGGTGGATCGGCCGTCTCTTTAACTAAAAGCGCCGGTCCCATCCCAGTGATGTATAGATCTAAGCCAATCACCTGCAGCATTAATGAGTCTTGATCATGTGATCGACGCCTGGGTACGGAAACCTGGCACAGAGAGAAAAGGCAATGTTTTCAAAGTTTGATACTCGGCCCGAATACAGATTAGACTGAGATGTTTATTGTATTCAACAGAGACTGCTTTGGGTAAGTGTTATCTTATTTGCTGTTGAATGTTAATTCTGTGTCGGGGATCAACAGCTTTCCTGCTGCTACACTGTACTAGCGCCACTGTGTGTTTGCATGTGGTTGGCATCCTTCCCACTGCACACGGTGGAATCCTTGACAATTTAATTGAGCAAGATGCCTGTTCTACATGAGTGGGCTGGATAGGTATATGTGAATCAATCCATAACAAAACCTAAAACCAACTAAGTTGACCGACACACCTTAAGCTAAGTGTTGTAAGCTAACATGTAGCACTGTGACTTTTCTCTTCCTGCAAACAGCCATAGGAATGTTGGGATTTAGTTTCTGCTGGTTGTGTGTGTACACATTGTGTGGTCAATCTCTGAACAAAGCTTGATAGCTGACTGTCTGCTGACTTGGCAATGTTTCACCGCTGACCTATAATGTGGTCTACCTTGCAACATCTTGCAGTTCTCGGCCGTAAAGAGAATCTCCTTCGTGGACCCTTATTATTCTTGGCTGAATTGAAATTAAAGAGTGCCTTCTTTCTTTATGCATGTATAGACAGAATCAGTTGTTTTTTTTAAGAAACTAGCAGATTTAGGATGCCACTGTTTTGATCAACTTCTGAAAAAGCATGGGGTTTCTTTCTTTATACTTTGTACGTACATTTTATTTTTGTACTGCAGTTTGCATCCGCAAATTAATCAGCTTTATTTTTACAATTATTATACATTTATTATTTATTATACACTTTTCTCTGACAGATTTTAACATTTTCACAAAGTTTTCTCATATTTAAACACACTCAAAGTTCAAACTTTCGCAGAATAAAAAAAAAAAATTCTAGCAGCGGCTTGTGTGGCCACTTCCATAGGCACACCAGCGTCCTTCTGCGGCATCCCCTCTTTTGTTTACGTTCTCTGCACCGCATTCGATCGGCTCCTCGATGCGGGGATTGTAAGCCAGGGAGAGTCCGGTGTCCGTGCGATGTCGTCCAGAATATTGTTGACGTGGAGAACATGGGGAGACAACCTTCGCGCCGGCTGATGACGTCATCTTCGCTCTCGGTCAGAAAGTAGAAATAAAATAAAGAAAACATCCTAAATAGTCTCAATTTACTTTAAAAAACGTATTTAGCTTACTGACATTTAAATAATAAACATGTTAAATATACAAATGTAATTTAGAAATAGCTATGTCTCAATATGTACGCTGTAAAAAAAAAAAAAAAAGCATGCCAATTACACAAGTCTGATAGGTGAACCGTGATATAGCGAGGGACCACTGTACTTTTATTCATTTCAGTTCCCAATTTCCCAAATAAACTATCAATAGATATATTTTGATATATCTTTGTTTTGGTCTTTAAAAAAACATCTGCTGAATTAGTCCATAGCATGGTAATTGTGAAGTAAATGTAAAATATGTTCACACCTTAAATGAAAGTTCAATCCTTGATGGTGACCTTTGACCTACTTTTCGCCTGATTTCTCTAAATATCAATATTCTGGAGGCTGTTGTGTTTATTTAGAAATATTTATGACGTGAATGTTCAGATAGCCTCTTTGGTCAGTTAATGTAAACGGGTGATGTTTTTGTTTTTTATGGACAATGCATATTTATAAAAGAGATAATTAGTATTTTTTGGCTAAATTATAAGTCCAGATAAGCAAAATTTCAGCAAATCTTGGTCACTGAAATGTATTTTATTTTGGTACTGTCAGGTCAGATTGCTGATTTCTAGAATGTAACACCATTAGAACATCAGATATATTTGTTCTACATACAATAAAAATAACAATAAAATTGCCAATGCACCTGCACTGTGTTAAACCCATTCGGCATATATGGATAGACTATGATAAAAAGATGTATGTAGATGACATTGAGCAGTATATGTGCAGCGGTCTATTTTTTCACTGCAAAGAAGTATTTAATCAGTCTACTTGGTCAACATTGAATTGAATTGTTGCAAAGGAAGTAAAAATCAATATTGTTTGAAATGTTCCTGCAGGACATCCGGAAGTCAAAGGGGGAAGGGTCTTTACTTATTCTTATAACCAGGCATAGCATTTGAAGTGCAGTAACACAATACTGGGTATTGATAACAACGCATTGTCTAAGAACGCCTCTAGAGTGATGCAACTGCAGATAAGTTTAAAAGTAATGGGTGAAAATAAATGTGCAAGAGCAGAATTGAATTGAGTAAAAAACGGTGAAATGGGTAAAAATATTTTGTGATCGTTTGTCACAGAGAGTGTTTTCTTCTTTAGTTGTTGAGAGTCGTTTTATATTTCTGATAATAAATGGCGAAGAATAAGACTTCCAAATAGACGGCTGTGCTTTTTGTCCCTGTGTCCTGCTTCTACACTTGGTAGATAGACCAATAGACAACAACTACATTAATAACTACATAGGACTGAATTAAACAGCGTCTTTGTTGTAATTAGAACAAAATACCAACCATATGAGGAGCTACGATGATCAGGAGAGAGCCATTGATTTTATGTTTTTTTTATATCCTTGTTTGTTTCTGTTTTGAAAGTAAAAGTTTGCTACAAATATTCAACTTGCGTGTTTGTCTGGTTTCTTTTGACAGGAGAACAAAACCAAGGTTGACAAGCCTTTTGCTGTAAAGCACTGCGGCAAACCGTGAAATGTAACAAAAATGTTGTTTTCCCTGTAACTGGTTATTTTAATGCTTTCTTTGCTTCCTTGTGTCTTTGTTCATTAGAGAGTTGCGGTTCTGGCACTCAAAGCTGCCGTCTGTCAAACTAAATCTACTTTCTATCTCCTCTGGCAGTAGAGTACTAAACACTGTCGCCCTTCATCCGACGATGAAGAGATAACATAAGTGTAGGGTGCAAAGTAAGCAATACCAACGCTATAAAATTGAACAACTACATTTTTATTAGACTATTAAGTTTTGGTTGTATGGAAGGAGAAATGAAATGTGTCAAAATGATTTTTCCTGTTCTTTTCAAACCGGAGCAACCCAAGGATTTGACCTTTACACAGAATAGATAAAACTCTGCAATTCCTTTTCTTACTGTATTTGCCCTACACTTATCTCAAATACTTCAAGTTTCAATTTGTCATTTGGTTTAATACAAATTCAAAATGTTTGACTAACCCGGTGGTTTTGTCTTCCTTCAAAGTGTAATTTAAACCTTGAAATGATTATTCTTTTTTTTTTTTTAAATAAAATGTGGACTCCCAGCCTTCTTTTTTTTAATCGGCTCCATTACTAAGTAAAGGTTAAATGTGCCTCAGTTGCAGGGACTACCTGACCCAGCTGTCGCCAAGTGTTTCAGCAGAGACAGTGTAAACAGAGTGGGAGGGAGAGAGACGGCCGCTTCACTCTGCTCTTTGCCATGTCTGGTCCAATTACATGTTCCACTGTCAGAGCAGTTGCACTCTTAATCAGGTAATGCTAGGGTTTAAAGTCACCCCATCCCCCAGACACTGCACAGAATATTATGACTCTGCCCACTCTGTTGTTGCCTTAGAATGTCTTACAGATTCAAGTACTGTACATAAACGAGGCATGTCTTTTCTCTGTCGTGATTTGTGGAATTGTCATACGGCATTTGTGGATTTAGTGTCGGAAGCAACGATTGCTGTGTCACATTATCCACCTCTTTGGCAATTTGACAAGGTATGTCATCTGACACCCCCGTGCTAATATTGCACCTATTTCTTGAGTCTGATCCCTGGCCTGAGGCTCATCGAGAACTCAATTCCACGCTAACTGTAACAAGGAAAATCACTTCTCAAACACACGCACAGTGTTTTTGCTTCCCGGTTAACAGACTTGCACAATAGGCTTTCTTTTTCAAGGCTGTACCCTTTTGCTGTGTCTTGTCATGGCTCTTTATTTATCTTATCAATAACGAAATGACACTCTCTCTTCGGTGTTTACCGTCTCTGTGCTCACAGCTGTGTAGTTACTGTCTGGTGCCATCGGAGCAACAGATGTGAAGACACCTGGCATTGGCTTCAGTGGAGTCATTTGAAATGTTCTGGCATGAGTGTCACTTCTGCAAATGCTTATGGACATGTGTTCCGGTTATTGAGACACTTTTTGTTGGTACTATGGCACTCAAGTAGTTTAAAAGCGAGCAAACAGAAACCAATTCTTGAAATAACAGTTAGACACTTGATGATGCTTTTTACAATTTAACCTTGAGTTTATCTTCACGTTACTTGATACCCAGTATTTTATCTATTTTTATTTTGTTGTGCAAACCAGTACTTCTACTGTGTGTAATATCTGCTTAAAAAAAAAAGAAAAAGTATAGCTTAATAACGGTGATGTATGAATCTATTAATAAGCTTTTCAAGGAACATAAATATCCACCTGTATTATCCCAAGTTAGGATTTCCTTATTTTCTATTAAATGTTTGAGATTTCTATATGTGCCCATCTGCTTACCGTTGGTTTTGTCACGTAATTGCAGAGAAACCGTTTGACTTGGTGAAGCCAAAGCATTGCTGATATAAGGTCTACTTTGTGTTTGTCATGGGGAGGGGCATCTGGGAAAACCTCTCCATGATGATGACGAATGACGGTGAATCAAAGGCTGGGTCACATAAGTCCAAGCACAACGTATATACTCGGCCTCTCTTCTTTTCAGCACCAGCACACACAAAGTTCCTTGAAACACTTTTTAAAACATGGTTTTCACAGTTCAAAAGATCAGGGTCTCCACAAAAGGTCCAATGTTCCACACGTCTATGTCAAAGTATGACATCACAACCAAACTCCATAGAGACGAGAATGCTTAGCTGTTCACAGGAAACTGTGCTGACTGAAAAATATCTCCACTGTCATATACAGCTACTACTACTACAAGACTATATCTAAGATATGCCTTTTGTTTTAGACGAGAAAAACTGTTAAACTGCAGAAAAAATCCTTTAATTTTCTTTAACTTGAAAATGTATAATAGTTGCACTAGGTAGTTCTACTTTTGTGGTTATCTTTGGCAAAAGTTACAAATGTGTAGACAGTCTTTTTAAGGTCTTGGTCCATGTCTTTTCCAGCTCACAGCTGCTTCAATGTCAGGCATAGTCCAATTGAAATTTGATTACAGAACACTGACAATCTGAACTGGACCTGGACTGTCGTAGATTAAAAGAAGCCAGGTGTTTTCATTAGGTTTGCTGTCACCCTTGCTTCGTAATGACATTGGTGCCCTTTAAAGTGGGTCATTTATAAGGCACTCGGTAAGGGTTACATTGGTGTTTAGCCTCTTGGTGACCTGAGCATTATTGTCCATTTTTGGGACACAGGAAATCAATTTATTTTCCTCTCTGGGCCCGAGTAGCTGGCTAATTAGAATTGTTAGCCCGGCTTGGGTGTCAAAGGCTTTCATTCATAAGGGGTCTTACTACAAAATCTGGACAAAGGGGTGGTTAGGGTGTGGGCGGCGTTATTATAATGGCAATGCTGTAATCACTCAATGTGACAAATACTAATTGTGTATAAGGAAAATGTATATATTTATGCTGGCTATGTGTAGAGGCTGGTGTCTTGAATAGTTTATAATATTTTTCTGCCATTTTTAATATAAGTGCCATGCTTTTTTAAGACATAATCTGAGGCAATATAAGTGGAGATTTAAGTGTGGATCTTGTGAGCTTTGGCATTGTTATTATGTTTTGATCATGTGATATTATTCGTGGTCCATGACATCCATTGAAGGATTAACAAAACCTAAAACTCCATTTTCTATCACAAGTAGACGTGCAGCTTCAAGATCAAGCGATCGTAATGACGGTAATACACTGTTTTTGTTGATGCATTTATTTTTTAATCTCTTGTTTACATTCATACATTCGAAATATCTGTTTATTTATAAATGGCCAAAATGTTGGCTTAAAGAAATTGTTAAGTAGAGGGTGATCATTTATAATCCCTTTGTAGTATGCAATTAGATTTCTTGTGAAATTATTATTATTTTTACGAACTTTCGTTTTATTTTTATGTACTATAGTTATGTTTTAGTTTTTTTTTATTGTTAGTGTGGAAAAGCAAGGTGTAATCGTGCAAAACGGTTCTGGTGTTTAACTGTCCTCTAACATGTAAAAATATAGTTAAACATATTGTTTGGGGAAAAAAGAATACAATAACTGATACTAAATTTCCCCTGTACGTCCTCCACTGAAAATAAATAGGACTCTTGAAATTGCTTTTTTTAAAGAGTGGAGAAATACAAACCAGATCGCTCTTCCTCCCTTTGTATTGATAACATTTTAAACAAGATATTTCTGCGCTCAATATCAGTTGTTTAAGGTTTACAAAATGCCTAGCAGTGATAAAATGTATTAATTCATATTGGCCTTAAACCCTTTTCCTACTGTGGATTGCTTCACAATATTATGAAACCTTGACAAATCCCTTCTCAGGTAATGCACCAGGGTTTAACGGCAGAACACAAGTTACTTTAAGGCCATTCAATCAGTGTTTTTACAGGACGTCATGTTACGTAGCCACATATTTTTAGTTTCATGCTATTAGTCTTATATTATTATTACTATATTCATCAACCCTGTCAGTGAATACTTATTGCATAAAGTTCAACTAATAGCAGCCTGGCTCAACATTCAACATTAAAATCGTCTGCATTTTATTAATACATTATTTATTACAGGAATTTATTTTTTTATTTCAAATAAAATTACATGCGCTGGATTTCAGAAAAGACATGTTTGGGCAGTTAGTGTTTTGTTGGAGTTGCTAACTATCTATATTTAGGAAAAGGGGGTCACGTTAATTTAAAAATGGCTGCTGCCGTTATTGGCAAAGCAACGCTGTAAAGAATCGTTGTCGTCCCAAAGCATCAAAAGCTGTACAGTACCTAAATTAACTATTGACATGGTCGGAACTGTTTGCCGTGTTAGCCTGAACGTTATATTTGGGTTACCCTGCCCCCATAACTAGAGCCACCCGAGTGAGAACACCCAGGCTGCAGTGAAGCAGAACTACAGCATGTAGATGAATGAAGTATTTGACTTGTGTTTAACTTTGTCAACAAAATGCATCGAATGAATGTTAACAAAATAAATATACTTGTATTTATCATTTTATAATGGTTTTTTGGAAGACATTTTTAAAGCACAGTAAGTCATCCCCACTAGCTTTATAACAAACTGCAATATATAATTTTATTTAGGAATCTTTATTAAACACCAAAGTAATATGTTTGTTAAATCAATTCCTAAGCTTGATGTTTCTAATGGTGTCCATACATGTCTTTCCTCCTTGCCTTGTGACAGTCAGTCGAGTTCAGATCAAAGGTTAAATTCTATATCGTCATGTGATGGTTTTAGAAGGAATACCTCAAGAGAGACTTTCAACAACAGGGAGAAGGAAAGATCATAATGGGGAAAAAACACTGATTTAATTTAAATGGTTTCTATTTAAGTTTGCAATAACTGTTTTTTATTTAGTCTATTGATAAAGTCACAGTTTAAGTTTTAATTGCCTTTTTTTAACCACTTCAACATTCCTTTAGTTTAAAATGGTCTTATTCATTTGTAGTTCCTAGTTATGTACTGACTGTACCCTTTTTTTTACTATACTTTAAACATTAACTTTAAATCACTATTCAGACACACACTGAACTTAGTTGGCGTAGCAACATGGTTAGACGTGAAGAAATGGCCCAATATGGAAAATATATCTGTCATTGTGTTAGAATCTTTATTTATTTATATATATTATTATTTATTGGCTTATTGTTGCCACACTTCAACAGGATTTCCTACTTTACATGCAAGCAGACCTAATAAGGGAAATCAATGCACTAGTATTATCAGGAAACTGCACATTCTCTGGTGTTTACGACAACATGCTTCCACTTTCAGCAGTCAATCTACAGGGATCATATTTTAAAAAGTCAAATAGCCTTTGCTGGCTTCTTTCTTTTTTTTTTCTGTTGTACTTTATAATTATCCAAAGGGGATTATGATTTAAGATTGAAACATTTTTCAATTAACTGTGTGCTATGATTAAAAAGCCGCTGTACTCCACTAGGTAATGAGCTCCGAGTTCCCACAGGGAAATGAAAGACCCTCTAGAAACACTGATTCATACCTTTGAAAAGCAAACAGTTGACAGTAGATAAGTCTGCTTAGTCAGAGCCCCGGGTGAAGAGTAAACCTACATTTTGAAATATTTTTGTTTAATCTGTCGTTTGGAATTGACTAATCGGTGCTAATGTCTACCATTTACTCGACGATGGACTTACAGGATAACCTCACAAGTGTTAGTCTGTAGTTCTAGATCTTGAGTTGTTTTTTCCATGTTTGTTTGGAAAAAAGAACATATGCTGCAAGTCCAGCTTTGTACATCACATGCCATGTTATCAATCTTTGGGTTAACCACCGAGTAAATGCAGTGATTCAGGAATGTCATTTAGCTAGTGTTATTTTTTATTTAATAAAACATGGTTGTATAACTTGATTAACTTGAAATTGATTCAGGAATTTAAACATTCAATTTGAATCCCTCCAGTCCACTTCAGCCTCGCAGTGCGAGATTGATTATTAGAGTTGTGTGGGTTTTCATTTGTGTTTGTTTGTTTAATTTGCCATATGTCTGGATTCTGAAATAGCCACGTAATAATATTTACGTGTGCTCACCTCCATGAGATGTTTTAGAAATGTTCTTCAGATAACTTTCTCAGTTTTGACGCAGACAAACATTGCACTGCCATGCTTTTTGAACTGGTTCTGGCTCATACAATACATGTCAACATTGATTTTATTTCTTTCGACAGAGAGAAGTGGATGATGCGTAAAGATTTTAAAGACATCCCGCCATGCTGCAATGGCCTGAGTGACTCTCTTGACTAAGACAAAGGTGAGACGAACTGACTTTGTTTACATTATAATGTACTGTTTTGCTAGCACAGAAGTAAAATGTAGTAAAATGGGGCAATGACCTGATTCCTTCAATCCTTTAAACGAAGTGATTGTCATGGTCCTACTAAGACGGGACATTAAGGATGCATGTTAATAGGCTACCTAGATAATCCAGTTAACAGTCCGATCAGGCCTTCGATTAAGATAGGACTAGGTGACCTGTGTCTGCAGAACTGTTTGGCCTCAGAAGATAAACAAACAATCAGGAAACTGTTGGGACGAGAATTTGCTGAGTTTTAATATGCATTAGTTACACATCCCATTATAATGCAGTCCATAATAAGTACACTGTAAACACAGAAATTGAATTATTCATGTGTATTTCCGAGACGAAAAAATATCTGCCAGAAATTCAAAAAGATTGAAATCACTCCGTTGTTGTGCTTATAGTCACAGTTAGTTTTACTGATTAAAATTGCAACAAATGCTTAATCACCAAAATGGAGGTCATTAATTAATTATCTGTAACAAAAAGTGGCTGCTCCCTCAATATAATGGTCTGTAAAAGATTTAAAACAAGAGCCACAATCAAAGGTTGTTTTCTAAAATCATTATTGTTTTGTTTCCATTTTTATATATACGTAAAAAGACCTGACGTGTCAGTTTAAAGTTTGGGTTGTAGATTTTATTTAAATTTAAATATAAATATGAAGGATCCGGATGGATCTTTTGCGATTGGAAGGCCCTGTTCTTCTTTCCTTGTTGACCTGTTTATACGACATGACATAATTGTGCTTTGGTCCTGTTGATTTCTGGGGCACTGTGAGTACCGACAAATGTCAAGAAATGAGGAGAGAGGGCATTTGTGCTCAGCCATGGTAGATATAATATCCCTTTTTCAGTGTGCGTCGTTGAATCGCCCGGTTGATGTTTGAGTTTTACTGTGTTTTTAATGCAAGAGTGATTCAGGCTTCTGTCTGGCCCGGGCAGCTATGTGGTAGTTACTGTCCAGCATCTCTGCTTGTTACACAAAAAGCCCTCCCCTCCAGATCCTGCGACATTCTTAAGTGACTGCCAGTGTTGTTAAAGATTCATGAACATGATCAGCTTTCAGTAAATGGGGGGGCTGGTTCTTATTTGCACTCCAGCACTTTAAAGCCATTACCTTGCAGTGATTCTGGAGCAGATGCTCTGATGAGTAACCGTCAAGGTGTATAACTGTGTTTACACCGAGATGAACCTGCATCCATATGCTCCTCTCAACATTCTGTCACATACTTGTTCATCAAGAAAGCCAACGCTCCGTCCAAACTATCAGAACAGCTTGAGAGGTTGTTTTTGTCCTAATATCTATACAAACCATGCTTTTCAATTTAAAGAGGTAGCTCACCCAAATATCAAATTCGATGTTCTACTCGGCTTAATTTCATTTAAGAGTTTGGATTATTTCATCCATTTCTTTTTGGAGTTATAGGCAAAAATGTGTGTCAGTTTTTTAGACAAAGATGAAGACGTCGACAACTGAGCGGCAGTCGCTAAAATGGACGAATCACAATTTTGTCTATAACTCAAAAATTGGAATTTTGAATTTCCCTATAAGAAAACCGAATTATTCGTTGGGGTGTTCAGGAAATACCAATACACTTAAACATGACAATATTTTATTCAATACTGTATCGATATTCAGGGTCTTTCATTACAGCTTTCTAATTATTTTGATGAAGTTGAACTTCTGGTACAAATGATAGCAGTCATTACGTCCTCCGTGCCAAAAGAACGGCGAAATTCCTCATGTCCTCAGCAATGACTGAGGACGAGAGGATACATTGATTATGTTAATCCCACAATCTGCAAAAAAAAGGTATTTGGAATGTTAAAGAAATGAGGTCATAAGTAATACAAGCCAGTTTAAGTCAGTTCTTTTGTGAATGATCACTGCTCTTCACGCTTTCAGGATGTCTTTTTATCGTAATAGTGCTGTATTTTGGAGTCAAATTAAATGGAACTAAATAAATGACTAAATCTAGCTTTGTTATATTCATTCCTACTACTCTCTTCTCCGACGTTCAGACTTTTACTGGTCTTTCTTTGCAGGAAAGATCAAGGACTTATTTTGTTCTTTTTGTATTTGCCCATCTTCAACTTCTGACTCCATCATCTTAATCCCCACTTTTATCTCTTCTCTGCCGTCTGCCATTGATCTGCTTTTTTTTCAGTCGGATCTTTAAAATCAAGGTTGTGACTTCGTTGTGCTCTCGTTGAACTAATCGTTACTTTTCTCCTTCACTTTTCTTTTGCCTTACACTCGACCCCGAACTTGAATTGGAGCGTGTTATTTTTTTTTACACAGCGCTTTTGTCCATTCCTGAAATGCTGTTGCTTACCAAATAAATCAAGTTTTTCTCCCCTGAAGCAATGTTGGTAGCAACATAAATACATTTGTGTATAAGCGTTTTGTTAAGTTTAACATCTGGATCCAGGAGTATTTATTTTTCTCTAATCAACAGTTGTCTCAATATTTGTACATACAACTGTACTATTTTGCTAACGGACCGGCATAAAGAGAACATCAACATAGTGGATATTACCTATAGCTTATATGTGCTCCAAAAGGCTTCTCCTTGTTCTCCGTTTCCCCTTAAAGTTGGAAATGTCTTGTGCAACAGTTGTGTTCTTTGCTTCCACGTGGCGCCATGTGAATGCAGATTACACACTAGTGAGACATTGTTCTGCTCCCAACAGTGGTTTTTTACTTTGTTGAAGGGCCTTCGTTATTATAGTGTGGGAAACTTCAAACGCTTCCCCAATAGCTTTTGATGCAGTTTAATGCACAGTCATGCCCACCACGCTCAGATCCACACACACACTGGGTGTGTCTCTATAATCAAAGCTCTGTTTTACCCACATGATTACAGGAATGGCACACTGGCGCATGCCCTCTCCCCTTGGCAATCAGAACTGTTGTTTTTTTTCTTATTTAATGCATGGAATGAATCATTCAAAGGTTAGCTGATACTCGTACAAAAAGGCAAGTGTGTAGAAAGAAAGTGCATTTATTTGATTGAATTTAAACAAACAAACATGAATATGTATGTATTTATGTATGTATGTATATACATGTATTAAAAAAACAACAACTTTGAAATCACATTTTATTTTTATTCATAGTTAATTTATGGTTTATATTTTAATAGTGTGTGTACAAAAGACAATCATTCAATGTTTTCTTTTACAATTAACTATTCTACAACAATATTTACCGCGTTTATTAATTTGTATGCTCAATTATTAAACCATTAGTTAGCAACTTGACATGTCCTCCTTGCCAAAAGGAACAAAAAAAAAAAACGGCGAAATGCCTGCACTGTGGCGAATTTGTTAAAATGTTCAACTTACTTCGTCGGTAAAACAGTCACATATTCTTGATACTAGGGTAGAACGGGCATGTTCTCTTCGGGCAGAGTCAGATTTGAATGTATTTTTTGCCCAACAACAACAAAAGGCATCCTGAATAAACCTTCCGTCTGTCATGGTGACATTGGGACGTGTATCGTACTCCCAGTCTCTCTGATTTGTCTCAATATAAAGTGACCCATCATTACTGCCATGTCAAGGAGAAGAAGGTACCCAATCATTCCCAACCCCGCCGAGTGGGTGCAACCAATCAGCGCTTGAATCCCCCATGGTAACTTGGGCTGGGCAGCCAAGGCGTAAACCAATGGAAAAAGAGAAAGCCACTTGGCTGCAGTACTTTATGGCCGGATTCTGTTGTCATTCATAAAGGCGCATAACCTCTGTAATATTCCGTACAGTGGGCGGCACATTGCCGCTGCATGGACAATCCCTGATGGCAATCAACATAGTGAAACACAAGGACGCTTGCATAGTAATGTTCGTATGTCCTTTCTCTGGGAAGGCACTGAAAGTACATTCAAGTCCGGTGTTTTACCCTTCATGGTCTCCTCTGCCTATGTAGCTAATCACCCACCGCTTTCACTGCATCCGTCAGTGCACAGACCCTCCCATAAAGTAGGTCATTTCAGGCCAAAAAGAGAGGCAGACACTAGTTTGCATGGTCACTGGACTTTTTTAAGCTAGCAGGCTGGTGCTAATCCATGCTAGGTGACACTGCTCTATGCTGTGTTTTGCTGTTCTCTGTTCAGGCTTATGTAAGAGCTGAGCAGTGAGCTGTGTGTTTGTATCATGCCTGTTCCCATGGCGCCAGCCACTCACAGTGTATGACAAAAAAAACACCTTGTGCTTTTGGGTTTGGTCATTATGTTGGCTATAATTTCAAGTATTACACTTTTCAAGAATAATGACTTTTGTGTGATTGTTTTGTACTGATGTTTGTGTTTACATTTTTCAACCCGGGAAGTGTCAGCTGCTTACAAGTAAAAAATAATAAAAATGTACAGTATAATAATGAAATAATGCAATCATTGTTGTTGTTATTCTTTCTTTTTTTTTTTACTTTTCATCTGAAGTAAGACGATTAAAACATTGCGATCCCACCCGATATTTGCAAGTGTCTTTCAAGTACTAAATAAACAACACTCAATGAAGGCAGATGTTTCCATATTACTAAAACAAATGTTACCTGAAAATCAATCGTAAATCATCTCTCCCTGAACCCTGAGGTGTGTTTATTATTGTATGCCTCCAAGTATTTAAAAGTTATGTAATGTCTTGACTTTCTTTCAAATATTGAAAGCATTATGAGTTGAGGTGCATCACAAATATTGATACATGCATCTAACGGGTCTCTTAACAAACTAAACTATTGACTGTTTTTATGCACTGACTTGTAATCTTGTTTAATGTTTTATTTTTCCTTAATAAAGGAGGCTTTTAAATCCTTTTGTCTTTAGTACGGAGATGGGCATACAGTATCTGATTCAACAGTTGCAGTTTTTTTTATTGTATTTCTCAAAGAAAGAAGTGCTGATACACTTCTCACATCAACACATGCTGTGAGTTTAAACATAGACGTCTCCCCTGGCTTAGTTTTTACTTGCAAAAGCTCCCTCAAAATTCTTTGAGATGCCGAGAGCCAAGTGCTGTGTTCTTATTTCAGCCTCTCACGAGAGCGCCCAACAATCACAGAGGCGTGATTGGATTTCTGACTTCATTTTGCTTATTGCTCAGTCCTGGTCCCCATTTATGATGGAATTAACACATGCTCTAACATTGTAAAACATGACTCTCTTCATGCAAGGCTTCCCAAAATGAAAACTTCAATTAAAAACGGTGGCACAGTTTTCAACTCAAAATCGGTCATCAAGGGTGGCACACTTGCCTCTACTGGGACCATCTCTCTGCAATAAAATGATTACGATCAAATACACATGAATAACGGATGTTGTGTTTTTCTTACAGACACTGATATGAATTGAGGATGAGTGGTGTCGGGGAAAACTCATCTGACCCTACAAGGGCAGAGTCACGAAAACGCAAAGAATGTTCTGCAGAACCTCATGGGCCAAGGTAAGAGTTTGACATCATATTTAATATTTTTTATAAACAGTTGTAGTATTTATTTTATATGTATGTGTATATACAACTGATTCAAGATAGATTCTTATCTAGGTGTTCCCCGATTGTACATCTGACCCGAACAGTTGTGTGTATTGAATTAACTGCCTTTCAAAAAGTATTTTGATTGTTATTCTTGAATAAAACCATTTTTGGCACGGCAAAGGTACGTTAAGAGTATCTATTAAGTCAAATGTGTAGTAATTGACCCGCGTGTTTCCTCTGGAGGCTGAGCTATGCCAAGATTTATAGTGGATGTTGAGTAGTATCATTTGGCAGCTAAAAGTGGCTCTTAAGTCATGTCCAGAGATGAGTGTTAACGTCCATCCCTTTTATCGTTATTCCCTGCACTACATTTTTATTTTAATTGAAGCAGTAATAATGAAAATGCCACCTCTACTTTAAGGATATTATATAAAAGCTTGACTCCTGTAGATTATTTCTCCTGTTCCATTTTATTTTGTGTTTAATTCCTCTCTATTTTTTCTCTGCAGTCCCAAGAGGAGCAATGAGAAACGCAACCGGGAGCATGAAAACAAATACATAGAAGAGCTTGCTGAGCTGATCTTCGCTAACATCAATGACATTGACAACTTCAATGTAAAGCCAGACAAATGTGCAATCCTGAAGGAAACTGTGAAGCAGATCCGGCAAATAAAGGAACAAGGTAAGGAGGAAAAAACGCAGTATTCTACAGGACTGGTTCACATGGCATACATGAAATCAAAAACATAGGTGGAACCTGATTCTTGTGGGCTAAATGTTGAAAGAGTTTTATGGCATGTCTTATAAATACATGTCAACATTATAAGGTTGAAATCAGATATTTCTCCTTTTTATTGAACATGCTTTGTCTTAGAAGCAAATTGAATTGTAAAATAGAAACGAAATGTTGAATCAAAGAAGGTAGTAGAGGGAGCAAATCTGAGCTTTCAAATGACCTATCAATCATTGAACACACCCTAATAAAGTTAAACATTCACAACAATTCAAACATTGTTGAAAGTAATCATTAAATAACGAGAAGTTTTAAAATTGGTTTTAAAAAGTTAAATTTACACACTTTGTATTACAACTCATCCGTTATTGGGTTAACTTGGACAAAAAGACCCTCATAACCATGTAATAGAAGAATAAGAATGAGCTTTGGGAACAATCAAGCGGCGTCATGAATAGGGTTTATCTAATCTTACTTGATGTGACTCATCAAGCTCCATGTTATGTAACCTGGTAAAGTGTTATGCCTAGATAACCGGCTCTCTGCATGTGTCCAGTTTTCAGATCCACTGTAGATTCATCAGCTTTTTCTTCTTGTGTTTTCTGATATAATTATTTTGCACCCACTGCTGTCAAAGTCCAAAAGTTTATTACGTGGTATAAGAGCGATTATTCATAACCTATAATTCATGTTGTCATAAGAAAGTAAATTGCCTTCTAGATCTCAGTCAAAGTGCAGCTGTCACTCTGAGTTGTTGCCAAATGATTCACCTTCTGCATCCAGACACTGTTTTTGAGTTATGCATTGTGGAGTTCTTTAGACTGTCTAAGAGCTGGTAAGGGCCATTTTGACATTGAGTGATGGGTCCGTGCCCTGGACAGCTGTGCTGGTATACCGAGCCCTGCTGGGTCCAGGGAGCCCCTGCTGATGCACACATCATTAATGCTGAAAGAGATGAATGCAGGTCTACACGGTGTTGCACAAGCCCAGAGGAAACCTGCATTCATGTCATCTTTTAACATCAACGCCCTGAAATTAGGACAGGATTTTTAGTGTGCTTTTTCAACCACCACATTTTCTCACCATATGGTCAGCTCGCTTTTTGGCATGGTGCGACTGTTAAATGTGTCCCCCCCAACAGCCCACTCATATTCCGCCTCTCATCATCGTCTCCAAAAGTAGGGCAGACTACACACTGAACATACGGCTTCTCTTCATGCTTATTAACCCAATCGCTCACACGGACAAATGTGGAACACCGTGGTGCAAGTAGAGCAATAAGCCACTTAAGATGCATACTTAAGAAAACAGGTACTAAATCAATTCCATAATCGGTCCGCACACACTCTTTTTATTTATGAAAGAGTGGATTATTAGTTTCATAGAAGAAGGAAATTGACACAATGATGTGTGCCGTTGCTCACAAGAGAACAAAGTCCAATATACCTTTTGTTTCTATGAATTTCTCCAACTTCATTTAATGCACTTATAATCGGGAGATTAGAAACATCTCGTTTGTTATGTGCGATTAAGGTTTTTTTTTGAAATACTGGAAAAATCACTAAAGAATGTTCCTCAAGTTAAAGGTCAATTCTAAAGCCAAATATAGACATACAGTTTCTGTAGCTACATTTGACTAGCTACATAGTCAAATGACCTACATGTGGCCATTTTGTAAAATTAACAAAATCCTCTTTATACGTCCACACTCCTAACACCTTTAATAGGCATTACCTGTTCCACCTCCCAAAGCCATTTAAAGGTTTAACCCTCCAGTGCCCATGAACTGTTACCAAATGATGAGTTTATATGAAATATCCTGATGTGTGGAATTGTTTTTAGTAAGTTTGAGTTTTCCAACCCTCCTGAAACGGTGTGAGGGCAGAACCATGATCTTAAACCAGATCTTTACACTAATCTGTGATACCTCAATGTACTTGTCTGACTTCAGACCATTGAATTCAATTAAAATTTATTGTTTTCTTTTTTTTCCAACTTCTCAGATTTTAACAAATGTTGCTTAATCTGAGTCACCCAAACCTACTACTTGTTTTCGCTAGTGTTCCATTTCAGGAGGGTCCAATACCTTTGTTTGGTTCATTTGAACTGCTTTGAATTCAAGCCTATATCCGATCCCTCCCCTCACTTTTCTGGAGAGTGATCTCTGAGAGGGAACACTCCTAAAGTTACACCCTCCTATACAAGGCATTCCAGTAGACTTTCACAGAGACAAATAGTCTGGATTGTTGTGGAAGTGTTAAATATCATTTTTCAGGGTAACTGATATGTTTATACAACAATAAATCTATTGAGTAATAAGCATTTTTAAATGTTTTAATGCTATATGATGATCAGAATATCTTATATTTTTTTCTATTGTTTGAGATCCAAACCATTCCTATCACTTAACAAAGGGAAGAGACGTGATCTGCTTGTAAACATGTTTATTTAATTATTAGAAGAAAAAAACAAAACAATTTTCTGCCTTCTGGATGGAGTCACACTTAAGTTACAGCATGAGGCGGTGGGTCAAAGCTTTAGTGAGCTTGATTAAATCAAATCTTTATTTCAGCCAATAAGCACTGATTTATGATATAATTTACAGGCTCGTAGCTTCTGTAAAAAGGCCACACATTTGTGTCTCACCGACTCATTGCATATTTACCACTTCACTTTTCTGATCACAGAAAAAGCTGCAGCAGCAAATGAGGAGGAGGTCCAGAAGGCGGACGTCTCCTCAACAGGCCAAAGTGTGATTGACAAAGATGCTCTGGGACCAATGATGCTGGAGGTGAGTAAAGCTCTAGTACGCGCGCATGTGGTCTTGTAAAGGGTGTAGCGTGGAAATCAAAGCGGATGTTCCCCCAGCACTTAAATCATGACTGATACTCGAAGTGTGCTGTCGAGAGAACAATCCCCTCAGGGCCTGTGCAGGCCTGTGTAGGTAGCTGTGTGAAGCAGACGCTGCCAACATCTTGTATCAGCTCTGGATTGGCTGTTGATCACTGCGCAAAGCAATGGCCTCGTTGTCCTGCGGAGGGCCACAGAAGTGCTTACGTATAATGGGAACGAAAGCAACAGCCTGCTGGATGAATCACTCCATTGAGCCTGTGTTCATGCTCGCCTCCACCCTCCCGTTCTTTCTCCCTCTCTTTCTTGTTCAATTCACTTTTCTCTCTCCCACTCATCCTCTTTTCATTCGCTTCTAGATCTGTCCTGTCATGGAATATTTATAGCTCTCCTGGTCCAGCGTCACTGAATCGACATACTGACTCGTAGCTAAATATAGCTCAGTGGCTGCCTGAATGCTTTCCCATCTGTCAGCAGCCCCAAAACACAGTGATCGGCCTTTCACACCCACCATTCTCTGACCGTGTCACTGTCTGCCAGCCCAGGCTCATTAGAGGATCCTCCTGGAAGAATGGCTGTCAGCAGGAAATGCACCCACGTGCCCCATGACCCTGCTCACGGCTGCCCACTCATAGGCAGGCCGAGAGAATGAAGAGGGGTGGGAGGAAAAAAACCACACCAGTGTGTTGTTGTTTTAACCTTCAGGGGCATGGTCCTGTTCTGTCACATGATTCTCACAGTTGCAGTGTGTATCCTGGCAGATGACATGCTTCCAGTTATTGTCACGAATGACATGTTTTCAACACGTGCATTTGCTTGTTTCATGTCATTGAAACCAGCTATCAAATAATATATTAACCGAGTATTGTACCGAAGATTCCTGTGAGTGATCGGTTTTAAAAGAGCTGCTATACATCAAAACAAATGTGGCATTTCACTGAATATTGAATGACCACAGATCGGCTGTTTAACTCACAAAAAAGAAAAACTATAGACAAAAATATTGCCTTTAACATTAGTATCTTTAATTTTTATCTTGGGGAATTCAAATACCTTAACGTTGAAGTTAAGTAAGGAAAGTATCTCCTACCCTTATTTCATGAGCCAACTTTGTCAACTGCTTAACTAACTTCACTCAACTCAACTTGGAAACACATTCAACAGTATTAAATTAACGTTGTCAAAGTTTATATTAAAAGTAGCATTTGTTTTTCCCTAGTCAAAACTACAACTGAACCTATTGTAACTTTAACAAAACATTTTCCCCAGAATTGACTAGCTGTTTAAATAGGTCTACCTTATGGACCGATACATTCCTACCTTTCTGTAATTTCAGAAGCAAAAATGAATATAAAGTCAAGTTTTTCGCCTAAACTCTAAAATATTTATAGTAAACGAGTGTAACTAAAAAAAATAGTGACTAGGGTTTAGAAGCTCTAGACGCTGACATATTCTTTAATTAGACTAAAAAGATCAAGCGTTATTAAGCATTTAAGCTCTGAAAAGTTTGTTTTGTACATTAATTTTACTTCTCACTGAGCGAGGCAGTTTTCCGTGTGTCTGCACTTGTTTGTCCAGTACATAGTACAAAATGAACGTAACAGAGCTGTTATGTGCCTTAGGAGATGAAAGCTCATTTACTTTACTCTGGTGAGGTGCAGGGTTAATGCACTCTCTTGGTTTTGGTACATCTATTTTCTAGTCTTCTTTAAAAATGTTTTTTTGTGTCGCTCTTTGTTCAACTTCACATAACTATAAGCTTTTGTTTTTGAATCTTCTGAAAGATGCGATTGGGATCTGCTGCCGTTGAGTGTCATGATTCACTCCTGATCCACAACCTAATGGCCGCGTTATGTGAATTAACGTCAACATGGTTTTTGTAAACAGATGTGAGGAGCAGTCACCTTGAATGATTTCTCCCATCTCTTATCCCGAGAACTGATTTTACAGCTTCTCAACCATCACAAACTCCTTTTTTTAAGAGCTGCCGGTGATTAGATGGCCTAATTGACACCTTCTTGCGTATAATGGCTGACCTGGGGCTTTATTTTTTCAATTAAGTGCCTCCCTCCCTGCCTCATGTCCTCCTTTTCTGCAGGCACATGCTTTTATCCTGCTTCCTCTCAGCCTTACTAATGTTTCGCATCTGCAGCCGTGATGGATGTATCAGGACATGCTGTCCCATCAATGCTTTTTAGACACAATGTAGATGAGTTCTGCACACTTCACAACTCAATAAATGGACATTTTAGTGCGGTTTGGGCATGCCAGCTGACGTATATCAGCTCAGGAACAGTAGTAGCATTGGTGACTAGCAACAAAAAACCCTTGGAATTGGTGAACATTTATCTCTTGTTTGCCAGTTAAGCCCTGTGATTTGCACATTGATGGCCAAAACCGAAATAGGCTTGGTTCATGGTGCCTTTAACCAGGCGTAAACACAGACAACACTTCTTCCTCTGTTCTGTTTCAGGCCAGGAAATTATTATAAGGACTGTTGGGTGTCTCCTTAAAGTCTTTCTCTTTCCTTAATGGTAAATTAACAAGTACAATTTTTTGACAGTTATTAGTTGAACTTTAAACCTGGACAATATTTCACATTGAAAGCCTCATAAGTATGTGTGTGAGTGTAGAAGAATTCTTCTTAACCTTTAAACACGTGATTGAAATGTCCTCCTAAACTCTATTTGTTTCTCTTTCCACCAAGGCTCTGGATGGCTTCTTCTTTGTGGTGAACATGGAGGGCAACGTTGTATTTGTGTCTGAGAATGTGACCCAGTACTTGCACTACAACCAGGAGGAGCTGATGAACACCAGCGTCTACAGCGTGTTGCACGTCGGAGATCACGCCGAGTTCATCAAGAACCTGCTGCCGAAGTCCCTCGGTGAGCCTTGTGCTTGTTTCCCTGCCAACCTTTTCCTTCGCAAGCCTGCATTTTACATTCTGGTTCTGCATCATTGTGTTACTTCTTTTGCATCTCTCTTACTTCACAGAGCAACCATGATGCAATTCGACCCATTTATCAACAATAAAATACAGGTCATCTGGATTAATTCAGATTCGAGTGACCATTTTGTTTTGATGACTCTTTTTTTCAAATAATGATTTAAATATCCGTCAGTTTTACCACTACTGTTTTTTACATTTATCATTTTTAACTGTGTAATAAGAAATGTAGATGATTTTTCAGGCGTGTCTTTTATAGGTGATTTTGCCTTAAAATGTTGCCAAATCATTTAGAACCCACTCATTTACCTGATTGTACAGGATGTCCATGATGTATAAAACCCATAGTTTCTTCAGTTTCTTTTTTGCTGAAGCTCGGCCAAGGCTTTTATTCTCTCCTTGCCCCTCCCTTTTTAGCTAATTAACTTCCTTTTTCAGCTTCTCTCCCCTGTCAGCAGTGTTACTCCCGTCTTGTATTCTCATTCCATGCCCTCCTTCCTCTTCTGACTTTTAGTCATTCACATTGAAACTAACTTCCTATTTTCAGCTTCTTTTTCCCACTTTCAAATGTGACACTTTGTCATCATCCTGGCTTTTTTTTACCAACCTCCTTTTTCTTCAAATGTAACTTAAAAGCTCCTCGACGGAAGCTGTGATTTTCGATTTGCATCAGCGCCGCTTTTAAGTTATTTCCCCCCTCCCTGTTCTCTCCTGGTGCCTTCAGATTGAGGTCTGAGTGCCCAACCATCTGGGCAGGAGAGCGGCACAGAGTGAAGTACCCTGGAAACCATCAGTGGGCCGTGTCCCAGATACTGGGAGATTATCAATGCACCAAATGAGATCACAAGCCAGATGGAGTGTGATGGGAGTTTGCGAAAGTGAACTAAGTGTGTGTGTTTGCATTGGTGTACACGTGTGGACTTAAATAGGGTTGTTTTTTTTTCGGACGTGTGTACAAGTGTGTGTGTGTGCCTTTGTAGGAGTTGGAGTGAGAAGAAGGATTGGCAAAGACGACTTGGACTGGATGCATATGTAGTCATCCTACCAACTGTTCATTATGACTGATCTCTACTCAGCAACTGCTCACTCTCTTTTTTTCTCACTTTTCCTCCGTCTTGCTTGCATTATGTCTTTCACGCAGTGTGTTGGCTTCTCTGGAATGGCTTGGTTTTGGTCATATCGAAGTCACATTGATTTGTTTTTTTTTCCTGCTTGTCCGTAGTAAACGGAGTCCCCTGGTCCAGCGAGGGCCCGCGGAGGAACAGTCACACGTTCAACTGCCGTATGCTTGTCAACCCTCACAGTGAAAACCAGGATGAGCCTCATGAGCATGAACCTCAGCAGCAAAAATATGAGACCATGCAGTGCTTTGCTGTATCTGAGCCAAAGTCTATCAAAGAAGAAGGAGATGGTGAGGATGATTTTTTTTTTTTTTTTAAATCATAAACACCTTCCTCGGAAAGTTTCAAGGTTATTTTTCCTCTTGCTCATCCCAAATGACATGTTTTAGGGATCTATTTATTTGAAATGTAAATATAATTACTGCTTTGTGTCATCAAAAACTTAAAACCAAAACAACCAACTAGATAGATGACTTGATCTTATTGAAAATGTGACCACGCAAGTTGCTTGTGAACGCATGAGTCTTGTCAACAAAAATGAAAGGAATGAAAGAAACACTTGTCTTTGTCAAAGCTATTTTTTAAATGTTTTACATACTTTCCATAGCCAAATAATCAAAACAAAAGTAATACTCTACTCCTCTAATATTTAAATTTATTTTACTCTCCTGTCGCCCATTTTCCGCATAAACCCCAGTTTATATGCATTTGGTAAAAACAGACAGAGTACAGGAGCACCTCCCCACTGCATTTGTATTTCTGGCAGCCAGAGGCAAAACAAGGAGTGCCTCAAACACATTTGTCTTCAGCCACCGGGTCACCGTGACCCAGAGACAACACAAGGGTTAATGAAACTTCTTAAAAATAAGAAATGAGACAAAGCAATGTTTTTGTTTCAAAATTGCCAACGTGGCCAAACTTTGTGTGGAAATCATTGAAAGTATTTCTTTCCCTCGGTGAGTTAGATTCAGCCACTTCTGTAGTGTGTTCTCCACAATTCAAATCATTGAACTCAAACACACACACACAGCGTGTCAATGAAGTTGGATGTTTTCCAATAGCAGCACTCTTTATTGCACAGCCTCGCTTGGATTCATAAAACACTAACATGACTTCTGCATAATAGAACATGTTGTAAAATATTAATATAACAGCCAGCCATTAGATTGAGATTTATAATATGACAAGATGTTACTTTACCCTGAGCTGCATGTATATAGGCAGCACCAGTGTGCACTATCGATCCAGCACTGTTGGCACTTCCATGAAAGCTTAGGAAACCTATGGGAGCAGCTGGGCTTTAATCACATATAATCCACGTATGTTCCCCGAACTGCCTTAACGTATAAATATATTTGGAATCACCTCCTTTATCGCTGGATATCCAGGTGTCAAAATGGTTCATTGCAACAAGTGGGTCTTGGTAGGATTATGTAACTGCAAATCCCCCCGGGTGCTGGGTTCTATTTGCTTCTGCTGTGGTGTCATGGTTGTCAAATTGAGGTCCAATAATTTCAGCGTACCCTTGTACACAGCTCCACCACTTATATAATGGTCCCCAACACTTCAGAATTTTCTTCACCCAGACTTCTTTCACCTCGGTTTGCTCTGTGGATTTCATGCACAGGCATGACGTTCCTCCGCCAAACTATAACTCGGTAATTAAATACAACAATGGAGGAAAATGCAAACGTTTCACTCAACCTGTCTTCTCCCCTCCTTGGCTTCTCTTAAGCAGCAGCTTCTTGCCAATAAAACATTGGCAAATGAACCAAGTAGGGCCCGAGCCAGGGGAGAGTGAGAGTGTGTGTGTGTGTCTGTGCTCATGTCAACGCAGGAGAAAAAGAAAGAAAGAGAGGGAATTTAGAGAAATTCACAGATCTAAAAGTTAGACCACCCAAGAGGCTCTTGTTGACGATCCAAGATCTGAACCGTGTGCATATGTTTTAAGAAGCTTGTGTTGGTATAACCACCCTGCAAATCCATTATAAGTATTGCAGCAAAAATTTGCCTTTGTTTTGTTCCCTAGTTTGATCTGGATTCAAGAAGAATCTGATTTTTTTTTTAAAGAAATAAAGCCCTGCGTACAACTGAATCTCTTATAAAAAAAAAGAGTTTTTAATCAGTAATCTTTAATCCCAATCATTTGTCAAAGATAAGGTCAGTGCTGAAGACACATAATCAGTCTTATTTTATTATTTTATTTATATTTTTTAATTGTAAAATAGTTTAAAAACAAGATTTTTAAATGATGGATGTTCTATTGATTTTATCATTTTCAGATATGATTATTATTGAATGATAATTAAAAGATTTTACATATTAAGACAATTAAAAATGAAAAGTGTTTCCTATTAGCATATTGAAAACCGCATCTGTTGAATTAAGCATGTAAATTCAGAATATTTAAACGTACACAACAGTGGTGACCTTTCCATCCCATGTTGTCAGCGTAAACGTGCAGAATCACTTTGGCCCCATTGACACGAGGTCATGGAGTTCGTTGCAATGGTGTTCGTGCTTCTTCCTCCAACAACGTCACTCGACTGTCCTGCTCATAGTGAACACACACCAGACTTGCCCCTCCGTCCGCCTCTGGGCCCTCTTAGGAATCATCTTCCCTCCCATAGACCGCCATCACAGAGGCCCTACTATTACTCTCTTGTTGTTTGCACCTTTTTCTCAGTCATTTTTCTGAGAGTCCATCGCCTACATTGAATTTTATTTCACACAGTTGAGAGCGTTCAATCACAAACCGCGAGGGTGTTACAATGGGTTAAACTCTTCTTGCTTGTCACGGCCCGTCTTTTCACCTTTCCTCTTGCACTGCCCAAACAAATACACGCGTGTATTCAAGCAGTGATGCATAACACAGATGTAGAATGTTACCCAACCTTTCTTCCTTTCTTTTTGTAAACTAGAAATTGAACCCATGTAACATTAAATGGTGGCCAAGATGAGACATGGTAATCTTTAAAATTAGACCGAGGGTTGTGTCATCACTGTACGATGGCACTGTAGGTTAAACCATCCATGCACATACACACACACACACACACACACACACACACCTTCAAAGGTCACACTTCATCATTTCCCTCGCCAGCAATATCTGCTCGTCCTCATGAAAGGAGCCCAGCACTGATCCCCGTGCTCATTAATAACTGTATTAATTATGCTGCCTGGGAATAACATGCATTTCATTTTCTTTCCCTCCCTCCTTCTCTATCATTTACTCCCCCCTTCCATCCCTCTCGCCTGGCCCAATCTCCCTCCTGTCCTCCTCGTCATTCCCCTTTGCCTATTTCACCTCCTCTTCTATTTCCCTTTGTGTTTCTGTAGATTTTCAGTCTTGTCTGATCTGCGTGGCACGCAGGGTGCCGATGAAGGAACGACCAATGCTGCCGACACACGAGAGTTTCACCACTCGCCAAGATCTTCAAGGTAAACTACTAAACCCTGCAGCCCAGCGTTGATTTTCATGGGTTTTTTAATGTCCATTTATGTGGCCCACTGATGGAACCTACAGGTTTCTATGTTGAACACTTGCACGTTAACAGACTAAAACGGCTTCATTGATTTAAGGATCTTATTTAAATCTTCAAAACTAAAGTTATTTAGAAAAATGCATTGTATAATTTTATGCAACGCACGTCCCTTAATAAATCCCCTTTGAAGTCAATATTAGTTTTAAGGCGCTGCAGAATTGCTGCCTTGTTGCTTGGTACTGTTTTTCTATTGCTTATTTTGTTTGTTATCTTATTTCATTATTTTATTCTGTACTGATACCACAAAAAAAACCTATGTTGTGTTTACTACACTGGAAACAAAAGTTTCTGATTCATGATGCTGTTTCTGATTCTATCACGAACTTGTTTGCCTTTTGTGCTTGTGCTCGGCGAGGTTAGGCTCGAGTCCAATCGGCGATGCAGGAATATTGGGTCTTTGATCTCACAATGTGCACGCGAAGAACAAGCACTCAATTGTAGACACACAATTTCTCTTAAGCATTTAGCAATCCATGCGCCCTGACTTTGCTTTGCTATGGACAAGCTTGACTGAGCTGCAGAGATCATTTAACGGAACCTTTTGTTTTTATGGGTTTCGTTTAACATGGTACTTTTTTTCTACTTCCTTGGGTTATTATGAAGTTGTTTTCTGGTCTTTATTGATATCATGCCATCTAACTTTATCTTTATGAAGCTATTCTAAGGAATTAATCATGTATATTTATGTAAAGTTTTTCAAATTGACGTGTCAATGTCACTCTTAGTCATTAGACACTAAATGTGTTTGATTATTTTAATTATATGGTCTTCTACATGATTTCATTGTGTTTTTCTATGGTTAATGTTGGCGTTGTCTGTAGCTTTTTGATTCCGAATTAAATAGTGATATAAATCTTTGGCATTTTCAGACCCACTCTGTCAACATGACCTTAAAGTGCTGAGTCATGTTGAAGAAGCATTCTGAGTGTGTATGTCAAGCAGTCATGTTTTAGCCATGAGTTCATGTTTGGATCTAAGCCATCAAAATCGAAAGTTATTATCTCGGTGAGTCCATATTAGACTGTGTCTGTGTTGTTTTCCTCTCATGTGACGTGACCAACAAAATGAAAAGTATCTTAAACACTTCTTTGTTACTCTTAATAAACGATTGATAGAGTCCTGAGGCCCTTTATCCACCCATGAAAACCACCCAAAGGCTTTTCCCACGTTGTTAACTTTAAGAAGAAGTGGGAACACTTGGATCAGAATGAGGATGTGTCACTTCCTGTGCAGGGATGATTAGGCTGATACAGATGTGGGTGGAAATGCATTTTATGAACTTTCCACTGTTTTGTTTTGTGAAGGTAAAATAACATCCTTGGACACGAGTCTGCTGCGAGCGTCCAACAAGCCGGGCTGGGAGGACCTGGTGCGGCGCTGCATTCAACGGTTTCACCTGCAGAACGATGGCGAGATGTCGTTCGCCAAGAGACACCAGCAAGAGGGTGATGACTTCAAACACAATATGGTCACCTTGTCTCGTGAGGTCTGCGCTCACTGAAACGTTTGCCTGTCAACAGTTCTCCGGCACGGTCAGGCGTTCAGCCCCATCTATCGGTTCTCGCTGTCGGACGGAACCTTCGTGTTGGCCCACACCAAGAGCAAACTGGTGCGCTCGTCCGCCACAAACGAACCCCAGCTCTACATGTCTCTGCACTTTCTCCAGCGGTATGTAGCCCCCTACCACGCCGACCACCAAATCATCCATCATATCAATCACATGTTGTTAAGTAAGGACAAGAATTGACCATAATGTTCTATTGATTAAGTGGAAAGGGTCAAGAACTTTTTGAAATCATTCTGAAAACAAAATGCATCCCTTAATAGTCATATTTTTCTTGACAACATTTTGGCTAATATTGTCAGAGGGTTTATTTAAAGTGTTTCATGTTTCACAAGAGAAAGTTGAATCAAAGAGAAGGTCGTCAGTGAACCGTCCTGCCAAAATGATATTGATCATCTGTCAACAGTGATTTTGTTGTTTACATTTATTTATGTTGTTGCCCAATCCCTTGAATCCATTTCAAAGAGAACATTTTACTCACCCAAAAAAAACACATCGAATTGTTCATCATTTCATTGAAAAGAAACACCTTTTAGGTCAAATTTAAGATAGTTTTTTGGCTGAGAACTAAACTAGAAAATGATCCAGATGTTTGAATGAAATCCCATCAGAAAGACTTTAAAGATTACTTCTCTCATATTCTGATCAACTCATCAATTTTAGAAAAGTTTAAATACATTTTAGCAGAGAGAAAGTTCCTTTCCCTTCTGCATGGGTTTTTTCTTGAATAAATATTGTGAAATCTGTTGTTTCTTCCGAATAAGTGGTTTCGTGCGGAAGTTATGTCATGGGCGTTGCCATAAAACTTGATAAACCAGTGTTGACCCGTATGTTGAGGGATTCCAAAATCTGGAAGTCTTAACAGTTACAGTGACATTTTTATTTTTTTTGAGTAAAACATTTTGCTGTTAAACTTGGATCAAATATAGTCTTCTTCAGTCATAGATGCGAAGCATTATGAAGTGAGACAAGAATGATTCTCACTCTAAATTTGGGTTGTATTATCTGTAGAGGATTGTTATTCTGGAGCCCAAAAGTAATTGATAGTTTTGACTTGTATGTCAATTATGAGAACAGTTTGACTTTTGTCTGTGTTTTGTTTCTAGGGAGCAAACGGCTTGTGGAATCGGCCAAGAAATGGGTCCTGGCAGTCAAGCTACAGGGATGGCTCCAAAACCAATGAACTCCTCCACTCCCTCCATGACTCCCCCGACTCCCGGCAGCCTGCCAGGATCTGGACCTCAGGGCCAAGACACCACCATCAGCAGCAACAGCACGCCTTTTTCTCCACCCAGTTCCACTGGTCCTCGAGAACCCGCGGCAATGGGGGTTCACATGCAGGGCTACCGTTTTGGCTGCCCCCCGCCACACAACCACACTGGTGGAATGCAGCCACCCCAGCAGGGTCAGAACTGGAGGATGAACAGCCCGTCTCGAGCAAGTCCTAGTCCCGCTGGTGGACCTCATCCTCCTCAACAGAATTCAATGCTCTCTCCCAGGCACCGTGGGAGTCCAGGGGTTGCAGGCAGCCCCCGTGTCACAGGGGGTCTGCACTCACCCTCTCCTATAGGGATGGGTGGTGGTGGGGGATCTGGAGGTTCCAGTGGAAGTAGCTCAGCCGGAACTAACAGCTACACTAGCAGTTCTCTTTCAGCTCTGCAGGCCCTGAGCGAATGTCACGGGGTTGGACATGGACACACACCCGGTCATGCACACACACTGGGATCTCCAGAGCGAAAGATGGGCTCACCAGTGGGGATCACCTCAGGGCCTGGAGTCAACCCCCATTTAATGTCCAAAATGGGAGGGGTGAGTTCTGTTACTGGAGGTACAGGAGACTCTTACGGTCCTCACTCAGATGCTGGTCAAAGTCAATCCCAGGGCCAGTCCGAGAGCAACTTGGCAGAGCCCAAGGACGAACGGGGAAGTCCTCTTGAAAGCCCCGGAGTCCACAATCGACTTCAGGACAACAAAGGCCATACAAAACTACTTCAACTGCTGACAACCAAGCCTGAGCCTCTGGAGACCCCTCTGTCTCCAGGGGCGGCCGGTCAAGGAAAAGACCCGACCGGAGTCCGGGGGGGCCACACCGCGGGGGCCACTCATGCCACGTCTCTCAAAGAAAAACACAAAATCCTCCACCAACTGCTGCAGAACAGCACGTCTCCCGTCGACCTGGCCAAACTCACAGCCGAGGCTACGGGCAAGGAGCTCGGCCAAGAGCCGAACCAAGGTTCTACTGCGGCAGCTTCGGGGACAGAACTCACTCCAAAGCAGGAGCCCTTAAGCCCAAAGAAAAAGGACAACGCCCTTCTACGATATCTCTTAGATAAGGATGAGACTGGGATGAAGGACAAGGTCCCTAAGCTGGAGCCCGGGGAGGTGAAGGTCGAGGGGGGCAAACATCCCCTCGTCAAAGTGGAGAAACAAGACGTTGGATATGACAGAGCGGAACAGGTTAGTGCTCTACAAAATTATTTTCTTCATCTGGTCTGAATCATGGCTCTCTGAAAAAACCCGCTAGTTCTGCCCTTCAACCAATTTGTGAAAAAAGCAAATTGCTGTTGCACTGCTCCACTTTTCTCCATTTGCGCTCCCTATCTGGGTTAGGTAGCAGGGGAGGGGTAGCTCCTCACTTCCACACACTCGGGCAAACACACAGGTGTTGTGGGGCTTCGTTGTGTACACAGAGTTACAGTCCATCCACTTTCCAAGCTCGTCAACTCTCACTCCTAAGTGAACACGTCTGGTTAGTTAACTTCATGTGTGTGGGCAGGAAGTGGAAAAGATGCCAGATTCAAACAAGTATGGCATTTGGATGGAGCGCCTGTGGTTCTGGTTCCTGGTTGTATGTGCCAGAATTTAGGGCATTTGGCTCCGGGCTCATGTCATAGAGTGGAAGGTGAAAAGTAATGAAGCGCAAGTGAATAAATGTTGAACGCTCGTCCACAAAGCTCTCCATACAGCCTGAAGAGAAGTAGAGGCCAACATAAAAGTGTTATTTACCAATGTAGCCTAGCTTATCACAACCATGTTTGTAGCCTACATGCGTGTCATTAAAGCTCTGCAGGTCGGATTTATGCAACAATCTTATAATGATTCATGACCTATATGTAGACATGCAAAGCCTCTTAAGTTTGTGAAAAGGTGGCTAAAGATCTGCTGTTAAGCAGAACAAAGAAAATAGGTGTAGAAACCCCCTCCTCCTCTGGTGAGCCCAGCCTCGGCAGGCTGAGCGAAAATGATGAGCCATATGCTCCTGCATGTCCTCTCTGCTGCCATGGAGATGGAAGAGCGAGGGAGTGGTGTGTTTGTAGAGCAGGCAGCATATGAGGAACAATGCAATGGAAGAGAAAGTCTGAGAAACGTACACATGTGCCATTTTCAGTAATTTAACTGCAGAAGTGGTTCCTCAGAAATGAATGAATTTGACATCATATGACTTTGAATGGTTATGACAGGCTGTGGTTGGTTTTCTGTAGACTTTATTAAGAGCAATTACAAGTGTGTGTGATCCTCGTCGGTCAGTAAGTCCACTATTCCCTCTCTGCAAAACCTCACCCACTGCTTTCTCGTCGTCTGCCTCTGCCTCCCTCCTCTTCATGATTGTTTGAGGACTGAATTATTGATGGCCAGTGGAGAGAGGATGAGAAATCAGAGCAGAGCTAATAGCCGATGCCTCTCTGTAGGAACTATAGGTATCGTACAGTTGATGTGTCATAGGGGTCAGCGGTAGATATACAGCCTCGTGTTGTGTGAACGTTTTGTTCCATCAGTCTGGTCGAGTGTTTTGCAGAGTCATTTGCAGCTGAAAGTTTTCTAGCTCGCCTGCCGACAAATTACGGAATGAGTGGAATACATAAATGGACGTCAACACGGGTTAAGATAAGGAGAGCCAATTATAAAAAATAAAAATAAAAGTAAAATAAAACCAATCCAGGTTGTGTTGATGTGACGCAGTAGAACCAATAGGAACAATCCGTCTTGAGGGTCCTGCCACCGTCCAATGACACTTTTTCAGACTTAAAATAAAAATCATACGCAGAAAGTAAGAAACATTTTTTCAGGTAAACAAAAATAGTACTGAACTGGAACTCCTTTTTACATTCTTTTACATTATTTTTCTAATACTGTTGTAATGTGTAATGTTAAATGCAGGTCAACATGAGGTCAGAACTTTCAATTAATTTCATTGGTCCTTTACAATTTAGTTGTTGTCGGGAAATATATGGAATTCTCTTAACAGTAGACCAACAGGATTTTGGGTAGATAGAAGTATGCAGATTGTGCTAAAAAAATCGTATTATTCAGCCGCTCGTGGTGAATCTGGGACCACCTCAATGGCGTGTGCATTGTTCCTACTATTAATGATATTAATATAACATTTCTATTACTATTATGTTACATCTACAGTACAACTACTTTTTCTTTCATTCAAAGTAGATGTCCTCGCGAAGCCTTGCTTCACTTTTTATAATGTATACATATATGTTTTTACTTGTGGTTTACTGTGTTATGCTTTTAATAAATAGGACATGTTGTTCTGAGAAGATAAAGATGCTTAATATTTATTAACTAGCTTCAAACCTTTCAGCCTATTCAGTATCTTCAGGACCTACGTATCTACTGAAGCATTACTGGGCATAACCACTTCTGCTTCAGTCTGCCTGTTCTCTCAGTTCCTTTTCTGCTGAAACGAGGGTCGGGTCAGACGCACACATTGGTCGCCCTGCCCTACAAACAGAGTATTTCAATGAAATGATTTGACACTGAACAACAGGCATCACATTGTCGTCGTGCTATAACAGTCGTACGTCCATCCACTCATCCCATCGTAAATGTTCCAGTAAATGAGTGGAATAATAAAAGCATCGTTCTCTGAGGCAGATGTTAAAAATAAACACTTACTCAGTCCCTGTGTGGGACGTCATGCATTACCACTACAAACATGGACGGGCGGAATGGTATGGATCTGGTTCCAGACAGCGGCGTACAATGGAAGTGGAGCGTAACACAAATTGACAGAAATAAGAGCCATTAAGGGTAAAAGCAACTTGAGAAGTCAAGAGAATAGAATGAGGGAGGGGAGAGAAACGGAGAGAAGAAAGCGAGCTAACTGAGTGTACGAGAGCATTACATCATTCCTGACCTCATTAGGGCTTCTCTCTGTCCCACCACCACCCCCCACCCCCCCACAACCACCACTCTTCTTCTCTCTGCTATACATCCTCTCTCCTCCTTACACTGAGCAGCCGCTGCTGCGCATGTGTAGACGCTCTGACATGCATTAAGAAGAATCTTCTCCGGATTAGAAATGATGTCTGTTTTGTCTTAAAAGCCTCCTTGTTTATAAGATCCTATCAACGAGCAAAACCTTCAGGAATACCGTTTAAACGGAGCTGTCGCTTCTTGCTGTACAGTATGTTCCAACAGTGAGCCCAGGTGGGCTGCTCTCTGGTGGTCGACTCTGGCTACTGCACCTTATTTACCTCGAGATGAGTCGTAAAAAATACAATATAAACAGGTTGAATATCATAAAAGATAAAATACTCATTGACACTAAAGAAATGTGATGGAATGTTTTGAATAAGAATGTTTCATCACACTGTCAATTTCAACATCCAAGAGTAGCTTCTTTAATTTATATTTTTACTTTCTTCTGCTATTTTATTCATAAAATCATTTCCAAGTATCATTACATATGTATTAATGGGTCGAGCTGTTTATTGTAATCTATTTGTGCGTTTGAGATAAATAACGATATGTTCTAGTTTGTTACTAGAATAAGCACCTGCACTTAAGTTGATTTAGTTAGTAAACTTGTGTAATAACTTAAGGCTTCCTGGATTAATTTAAGAAGACATAGTCAGCAGTCATACTGTTATACATTTGTTTTAAATTATTTAGTTCTTCTATTTCTACCTGCTGATACACATTATTCATTACAATGTAAATAATAGTTATTCTAAAAAAAAATCTCAAATATTTAAATGTCAGTTTTGAATGTAAATGTATTATAATACGTTTTATTTTGTGCCTGTGTGCAGTTGTCTGAGCTGGACGACATCCTCAACGACCTGCAGAACGCTCAATCGCAGATTTTCAATGAGCAGCGGCCGGTGTCGTTGCCTAGTTCCATGGACAAGCATATCATCGATGATATTTTGCAAATGTCCGAAACCAATCCTGGCATGACGGTGCAGCAGCAACACAGGAGCATCGGTCCTGGAATGGGTCCAACAAGTAAGTACAGCATCTCTTTACTCATCAGTCAACATTAGTTTATTTATTATTGAATTCTACGGCTGTTTAACGTCAATTTCTTCCTCAGACTTTGGTGGCCCCAGACCGGTTCAACCAGGCAGGGGTCCTCCTTTGAGGAGTGTGTCTCTGGACATGAATGTGTCACCACAGCAGTCACAGTACCCCATAAGAGCCACCAGCCCTTACGCCCTCATGCAGCAGCAACAGCATGGCATGATGGCCAACCAGGCCGGTATGGTCGGCACAGGTGTGTAACCTTTATGGTCATAATATTTCTCCCTCATCAATACGCTGATGTTTCTGAAGTTGTCCTTTATAGCTTGAGTGCCTCAGATACAATGTTACTGAGATCATGTTTTCAACTGTAGAAGCTGCCGCTGCGACACTTTACATGCAAACATTTCTGTACTGAATGACTCATTTGTATCGACGGCAGTTTCTCGCACCCATGATATCATACCCTGACACCACTTTATAGGGAGCAATGAAAAGTAACACCAACATTTCAACAGGAAAAAATGCCAGGAAGCAAACTCATGCTACAAACTCCACTGCATTGGTGGTTAAATAGTTTCACTTTTGTACCACCAAAAGAAACACCTTTCTTGGTTAATTTATTTTCAGTAGTATTTTAAACCATTTAACAAATTGTATAACACCTTTGCATGTGTTGTACATCCTCCTGAATGACTTAGAAACATGATGTATATATACAGGCTTTTATCTCTGCTTGTATCAAATGATGAATCCTGTTTTTTAATGAAATAACACTTGAAGTTGTTACGCATGTTGTTGTTGTAGCGACGAGCAACGAGTTGCAGAAGTGTAAGGTTTCTCACACTGAAGACCATGAGACGTAATTCATTGAAGTCCATTTATTTTCCATTGAACTTAGGTGTCCATATAAAGGGAGGGTCTGCCTTATATTTGACCTTCGATTTTAAACATATCTTTTTAATTCTATAAGTGTCAATATATTTTCAATGGTTTTATCTTGAATGAATGAATGCATTAATATTGTTTATTTCGGGAATGTCAGTTTAAAACATCAACATCACATTTCATCGTAGTTCACATATTACGTGCATGTCCCGAAAGCGAAACAGGAGAAGCAGAAGCTTATCTAGTCCCGCCCCCATTACCCTCAACATAGTAGCAGTAATAGAAGTAGTAGTAAAATTAAATCATAGTCATAATCATATCTGGTATCGGCGCTTATTTCTCTTAGGCGTAACAGATTCTTGACCTTCTTATTAAGCTTTGACTCAAATTACTATTTATATTTTAAACTTTGTTTTTACTCTCTAAGTAGTGCTCTCATATTCATGGTTAATTAGGAAAAATTAAGCATTATCAAAAAATCACTTTATAAATTACTTTGGCAACACTTAAGACACATTTGTGAATAGTATAACTCCATCTGTTGTGAAGTTAAAACTTTCTCTGAGTAATGTTTTTTCTCTCAAGCAACATAATGAGAATTCTGTCCGTCCCCGTCGTGCTATAGTGACTCACTACATGTGACGGGAAGTAAATTCAGTTTGTGTTGTATCATGTGTTTGTTTAAGAAATCATCTTCCACTCGTCTATACAGTCGTTATTTCACTGTGACCTGGTGGGATATCCCTCACATGTTTCTTATCAGGTGGTGCGAGGCCAGGGATGCAACAGCAGGACGGCTGGGTAGGCTCTGCCTCTGCCCCTCCATTAGGAGCATCAGGACCTGGACCTCAGGGGCCCATCAGGATGGGCCCAAATGGTACACCTATGCGGCCCAACAACCAGCCGGGGCCTCGGCAGATGATCCAGTCTCCCATGATTCCCTCTGGTGAGATCCAAAGTCTTCTTAAAACTTGCCAAGGCAGTGTTTTTGTTCCCAAAGTTGACGCTTCAGCTCTAATTTTCTGTCATTCATTGTGATTTGACTGCTTTTTAAAGTGACACAAAAATTATGCCATCTTGTGGCGGGTTTAAGTACATGCACAAAATATCTTGAAAAGGTTTTTATTTGACATTTTACATTTGCATTTCCTCTGCAGCCCAACCTGACATGGACATAAGTATGCAGGGGCATTTCTCCCAGCAGCAAGCGCCACCCAATCAGACAGCACCCTGGCCAGATAGCATGATGCCCATTGACCAGGCGGCTTTTGTCAACCAGAACAGGTGAGCTGCCCCCGTGATGATGATGAGATGATGAAGAAATTATTATTATTTCAAATCAGTCGGTTTATTGATTTTACTCATAAATAAAAGGGTGTCAGAAAGTGGCAAGATACAGCGAGTAAAGCAAAATCGGAAAGGAGAAAATGTCCATTACAAGAAGGGCAATAACAATACCACATCTTTAAAAGTATACATAAATACACACAAGCAGCAAACACGCATGTGCAGATATTTACTTTAAAACTTTGAAGAAAGGAACGCAACTTATTTTATGATAAAGGTGAAGACTAGTGCTATTTAGATTTGTGGGATTTTTAATTTATATATTTTTATTTGCAAAACAATGAACCAATGTCAGATCATTTTAGCGTTTTTAAGTACTTTCCAACCATTTTCAGCATACGCAAGAATAGAGTGAATTGTCGTAACTTTCCATCCTTAATCCAATGCATTAATTCTTACTCGTAGATAATTATAATACTAATGGATTGAAACAAAGACAGAACAAACATTAAAACCTAATCTAATGGTGTGATAGTCATTGCATTTTCCTTGGAAAAATATATTTTTAAATTGAGTGTTGGAACCTCTTAATGTGTTGTATTTCTTTCTAATTGGACACGATGAAAACTTTTGCTGATTGGATTAACTCTGTGTCAGATCCTTGCGCCAGGCTAACCAGGATGACTTGTTGTCCAGCAGCGGCCTAATACCGAGCGATGTCACCGCTGTGGACGAGACGGCTCTGATGTCACAGCTCTATACTGCACTAAAAGATTTCGACGGTTTGGAAGAGATCGACCGAGCCCTTGGAATTCCAGCACTGATCGAACAAGTGAGTGCGAACACAATCTATGACAATGTTGGAAACACAGGATTTGCTGTGTGGTGTTGACGAACAGTATCAATGGATATTAATACATATATATTAATAGAATGAGATGAATAAAATAATATACACAACTCTAATCCTGACAATGGTGTTTGACGGTTCCTCGACTATTTCTGTGGCAGAACCAGACACTGGAGCCGGATCATTTCCCTCAAGACCCCACCATGATGCTGGAGCAGAAGCCCCCCATGTACAGCCAGCAGTTCGCCCAGTCTCACATGGGTCAGAGGGGCTACCCAAGCGGGCCGATGCAGGAGCCCGGGTTCCATCCCATGCCCGGCCAGATGGGTCCTCGACCCGGCTATCCAATGATGAGGATGCAAGCGCGACCTGGGCTCAGGCCCTCGGGAGTCGTGCCCAATCAGCCCAACACGTTACGACTCCAGCTGCAGCACCGCTTGCAGTCGCAGCAGGTGAACTAGCTTTTATGTCAACCGTGTTATTACTTCCTGCTGGAGTGACTGTGAAGGCAAGCAGCCTGATGAGGCAACATGTTCATGAATGAGTGTTTTCTTTTCCTCATTTTAGAACCGACAACCCATGATGAGCCAGATGAGCGGCGTGTCAAATGTCAATCTACCTCTACGAGCCGGAGCATCAAACCAGGTGAGTCGACTTCTATATGCAGTTTTGTTTTGAAAAATATGTGGAATGAACATTAGTCTCTGACTCTTCAACACATTAAGTGAAGTTTAATCAAAATATAAGTAAGTAAGTAATTCTTATTTGTATAGCGCTTTTCTAGACCAGGGTAAGCGCTTAAACAATCAAAACAATATTCAATAAAGTATATAAACCTTGTAATGCAAACGTTAAACTGGTCCTCAGTATAAACAAGTTTTTGGGACCTATTAATTACTCAATGCTTAAGTTATTGGTTCTACTTAAGCTGTTTAGAAGTAGTTTTCTCCTGTATTCACAAGATTCATACCACACAACGCCACCCATTGGTCAGTTGGGTTAGGGGCAAAACAAATGGTTAAAATTTAAGAAAAAAGGATATTATGTGCAGCACTAAGCATTGACAGTTAAAGAGAAGTTGTGATTTGTTCGATAAATGATTCACCCTAGTGGACAACTTATTGAAAATGATTCTTAAAGGTTTTCTTTTGTATTTAATGCTTAAAGATCATGGACACTGTGGACCTGCTGGAAAGAGTGTAGTTCTATGTAATCATTTTCAAACATTGTGTTGAATGTTGTGAGTTAAAGTTGGTTGACACTAGAGAACCATGTTCTAAAGCGGATGGCATCAACCAGAACCAACATAAGCGGTGTGTTTGTGTTTGTTCTGCTCCTCCAGGGGACCATCAACGCTCAGATGCTGGCGCAGCGTCAGAGAGAACTGCTGAGTAATCACCTGAGGCAGAGACAGCAGCAGCAGCAGGTCCAGCAGGCCCAGCAGGTCCAACAACAGCGGAGCATGGCCATGAGGGCGCCGGGCCTCAACCTGCCTTCCAGCATGGCGGCAGGAGGCATCAGTAACCCCCGGATACCACAGGCCAACCCACAGCAGTTCCCCTACCCGCCCAGCTACGGTACCAGTACAGGCCTGGCCTCGCCACCTCCCTCTACCAGCCCTTTCTCCTCCCCTCTCTCCCCCAGCCTGCCACCTCTCCCTCCAAACTCCCAGCTCCACTTGCATGGTTCCTCCTCCTCTTCCTCCACCCCCTCCTCCTCTCAGATGATGATGGGAAACACAAACATGATGGGCGGACAGTATGGGGCCGTACTCAGCCCCCAAATGCAGCACAGTGCCTTTCAGTTTCCCAACTCAGGTACTGTGGACAACAACGACACACACACACCTCCTTACACTCGTGTGTGAGCGTGCGCACATTTGTGTCTCCGTGCTGATGTGTTCACATGAAGCTGCTCCACATCATTCGCTTTGAAATCATCAAATTTGCAAAATTGACTCAGAATCAGCTGCTCCTCAACAAATCCAATCGTCGATTATGAAGCTTTATTTTAATAAAAAAAACGTTTATTAGATTCCACAACACGTTTTAAATTATAAGCTTTATTGAGAGTCCTGTCTGATTGAAAATGATTTATGATACATTTGTATACACAAGATTGTCCATCCATCCATACATCTTTCCATACATCCTCCCTCTATCCTTCAGTCCATCCGTCCCTCCATCATTTGTTATTCTATCCATTCTTATGTCTGTCTGTTCGTCTAGCTATCATCTATATTTAAAGATAATCTAGGTTGAAGGGTGTAGTTGATGGATAAGATGATAAATATTAAGTGTAAAATTATTTACATATTGCTTAAAAAATGCTACAAAAATACACAAATGCATCAAATTTACTTCTTATCCTAACAGAGGCTGATACTCAATTTTTTTATGCTCTAATATGTAATCCACATAAACTGTCTTCATTACTATAACATATACATTGAAATAATCAGTAATAGATAGACTAAAACTTTATTGATCCCTCCGGATTGTTTAATGCATTAAGTAAAGCAAGACGGACCTGTAAATACCAAAGCCTGGATATATCTGTTTTTTCCTGATTTTCACCAGCTTTTTTATTTTTGTCTGTTGATTTTTGTTTAGGATTTTGTTACACAGATTTGTCCAATTATTGGTAAATCATCAGCAAATACAAGCTACTTAAATTACATTTTTTTTACCTTCAAATTATTAGGCCACTTCCTGTGTTTGCGCTCCCTTTCTCTCTCCTGCTGTTACTCCCTGCGTCCACCAGATGGCATCAGACGTACACTTCATTGTGGTGCTCAGATAATGGCCTCATCATGAGATGGTTATTTATTAATCTGACTTTTGTGGTTGACTTGTCTGTCACCTGATACTCAAACTTTTTATTCCCACTTCTCCTTCCTCCCTTTTATAATCTGTTTTTTTTTTATAATCTCTGTGTTGGGCCTGCATCTGCGTCCTGCTCTGCTGCATGTTTGAATGAACTTCTCCAGCATGGACCTTCAGTCAGTGACCTCCCATGTTCAGTCTTGGGGCGTCTTGTCACTGATGCAACTCTGTCCCACACAGGTATGAGCCAACAGGCGGACGGAGGCTTCGGAGGTCCCGGCACGCCACAGAGTCCTCTGCTTTCTCCCCGCATGGCCCATACTCAGTCCCCCATGATGCAGCAGGGACAAGGAAGTGCTGCTTTTCAGGGCTCGCCGGACATGAACGGCTGGCCACAGGGCAACATGGGAGGGAACAGGTACGCTCGAGACACATTTGTACCCTGGAGAAATATCCAATTGACTTTTTCCTGATGGTTCTTCTCGCAGCATGTTCTCTCAGCAGCAGGCGTCGCCCCAGTTCTCTCAGCCCAGCAGCAACAGCATGTACAACGGCGGCGGCATGAGCCTCAACAACGTCTCCATGAGCAGCAACATGGCGAGCAGCAGCATGGGCCAGATGGCCGGACAGATGAACGTCACATCTATGGCCTCCGGGCCGTCCCCGGGGCTGCCCTCCATGGGACAAGAACAGGTACGTGTCCGTCCAGACGGACAGAACACGGGTCTTAGTTAAGTTGTGAGTGAGAAAGGTTTGTTTTATTCCTCCTGATGCTGCTTACTTGTTCATTCCACTTTCTGTGAAGATCTGAATAATTTACATTCTAGTAAACCTGGAGAGTTCTTGTCTTGAACTTAGAGGACAATGATGTAATTATCTGCAGGCACTTTAGACGCCGACCATTTAGACAGTAAAGCCTTGTGTGTGCTGTGAACAACCCCTGGCTGCTCCAGACTGTGGCTTGAACAGCAATCATGTCTGACTTCAGTCTGAAGTTGAAATTCATTTTTAGAGTATTGCAATGAAGTATAAAAACAAATTATTGAAATTGATCATTAGCTTATAGAATATTATCAAAAATGCTTTATCTTAAGGCAATAGTTCCTCACTTTACTTATTTTCTACTCCCCCTCAAGGCAACTAAAGGTTGGAATTATTTTCAGAGTAATCTGTTATTCTTTAGAGTTATAGACATGTAAGTTCATTTGATTGTAGCGTCTGGAGCTCAGTTAAATAACTCGAGCACTTCAGGTAAATAGCACAGTTTGCTGTCTAGACTTGGATTACTACCAGTTTATATCGCTTGTTTATCTTTAAACTTCTGCCACAGACGAGCTTAAATTAGAGGCTTTTTTTGGAACAATTCTTCTCGTCGATGCTTCAATACAAAGTAGACGTTACAGTGCAGTACGGAGGTATATTGGTGTTTTTTTATGTCTCTTTGGAGGAAGATAAATACGAAGACCACTGAGCTCTAGTCGCATTAAAGTGATGGTGAGAAAATGAGCGAAATTTTATTTTTTAGTGAACTATTCCTTTAAAGCTACTGTAAAATGTAGACCTGTAGTGATAAGATGGCTAATTTCTTGTTGGCGTCCAATAGTTTATTACTTCACCGAAACTGATAAACGGATCAAATTGAATATCTTAGTCAAAGTCCAGCTGCAGCGATATTACATAAGAGAAGCTAAAATAGAATGTAGCTAAGAAATGTTTTGTCCTTCCTGGTCCACTGTTTAGAAAATTAAAAGTTACCAGTGATTTTTAAAAACTGTTTTAACATAAACTATCCAGCAGATGCAACGTTAAACCATAAACCTGCATCTTGATAAACGTAAAAAGTTACTTTTTATTTAAGGACAAAGTTATGTGTGTTATTACGTCATGGCAAAAGAAACCTCTACTTTCCCACTCGTTCACCAACTTTCCTCTGCTGACTTCACTGCTGCCAGTCCCAGTGTTGAGCAGCCGTCGGTTCATTAAAAGTCGACCACACAAATCTTCTCTGGCTGCGTCTCGCTGGAGTTGTTGGCCTGAAGTGTGGGATGTGCTGTTGCCGTCTGCGAGGCTTTTAAGCCTAATAATGCTCCATGAATATTTAAGCACACTGGGTACTGTTGTATACCAGTACATCTGTCACATGATTTATCCTCCGCCCAGGATTAGAGAAATATATTGGCACTTAGATAATTTCAATTATTTACCCCTCGGCCATTAGTGCCGGCGAACACTTTTACAAACTAGCTTTAGCTTTAATGCTGTGTCCTTGTTAACTTCAGATCCTCTCTCTGGTTAAATGGGCCCTGGAAAACTTTGTAAATGTATTTATTCAGCGTGTTGTTATTGTAACTCCCTCATGTTTTATGAATCTAATATAACTTTAATATAATTTAAGATAATCATGTCATTAAAATTTGTGTTAGGAGCAGGTTTTCAAACTACTTTCATGGTCAATTCATCTTTGAACATAATCTATTTGTAAATTGACACAAAAAAAAAAAAATTAAATGTTGTGTCAAACATCTAAGTTGCTAATATTATGACATCTGTAGCTTTACCTTCTTTATTACTGTTCAGGCTCCTCAAATGGTGACATTAAGAGATGCAAACATCTCTAAAGGTCTCCTATTATGCCAATTTCAGAGGGTTTTAGATTTGAAATGGATCACTTTAAGTCCATTGAGAACGTAAAATGGAGCCAGAAGTCATAATAAAGTGAATATAATCGTAATTAATGGCCCAAGAAATAAAGAAAATTCACCGCCGTTCTTTCTCATGTTGAGCTGATCCCGTGAAGGTTTATTTCAAAGCGAAAGAATAAATCCCTTTAAGCAACAATGTATAACATTTTAATATTCTTTTTCCACAATTCTCATCAGTTTAATTTTGAACAGCCTTGACTTGTGTAGCAGATACACTTTTCTGCCACTGGGAGGAGCCAGAAACAATCTGTTCAAGCTCACAAGTTTGTGCTTTAACAGTGACTCTGTAAAAAAAAAAAAAAAGCGCAACACAAAGATAAAATAATAATACAAAATAAAAAAAGGAATTTACAAAATCATATTCATAAAACTACTGATATAATATGGTAGAAAGTATTTGTAGGTTGTTACACTGTCTGACAATATTAAACATCAAAGAGAAGATGCACGAGGAAGCAATAAAAAAATGTATCAAGGTTAAGTTTGAAAATGGTGCACATTGTATTTTCTTTAAGGGAATAAGATTATGTTTATGGTCATGTGTTAGGCTTCTAAAAGACATCTTCGGTAAGATATAGGTCCAGTCATAACACACCACCTGAGTGAATATCACTCGTGGTTTTGTGTCATATTTGACATTCTGCAGCACAGGTTTAAAAAGCAAGTAGTTGAGTTTTACATGATATTTTTTAACAGCAAGAAGCAAATAAAACTGGTGCATGATTGCTTTTGACTCCTGGATTAATCATCGTTTCTCTTGTGACTCTCCTTCCAGAAATACTGTTGACCTCGACGTCGTTCTCAACGTGAACCTCAGCGATCGGCTGGTGGAAGGAGCCGGAACTCTACACACAAACAGCCCCTTTAACCAGCCCGGCCACTCGCCCGGACCCCCGTCTCCCCAGCCCCAGAGTTGCTCCCCTCTCTCTCCAAGAGACTCGTGTTTCCAGCCGGGGGGTGCGGGGGGGGCTCGGGGCGGGAGATCGGACCCACGTCCGAGCTCGCAGCGAGCCAGTCTGTCTGCTGTCCAGCTGCATTCACCGTGGTGTGACTTACTGTAGACCTCCATGTTGGGGGGACACTGACTATCGAGGGGGCAGCAGGGGGCGACGTCCCTCCTCCTGATGAATGTATTCCTCTCAGTGGTGGGGGGGGGGGGGCATTTACAATCTCATCTCAACTCATACACTGATTTGTTTTCCCCTCTTTTTTGGCTTTGAACTCACTCATGGTGACTTTTCCACAGCAACAGACTGCACCTTCACTTGTTCACACGGAGTTCACATACTTTGCCGGTTTTGCCTTTTTTGCTGTTCTTTCTGTGTTATTTTATGGTGGCGAGATGGAGATGAGGTGGATCGTGACAAACACTGCAGACGAATGGTAAGTTAGACTAATCTAGTCCAGAGGTTTATATAGTGTATTAAATTAAGTTTTATTTTTCCTGTATAGATTCATTTTAATTATTGTAGATCGTTTATCCTTGTAGCGACAAGAGAAGAATATTTCTTAAAGCGTGACAGAGGCACCTTTTAAAAAAAGAAAAGAAGAGGATAATTGTGTTCTCCTGGTCACCGACGATATTGGGGTCCTGTCGTTTCAGAAGATGTCTAAATCCATTAAGGTTTTAAATCACAGAGATTGTACATAGCGATGAGATGAACTTTTTTCTTTTTCTATTTATTTTTACTCCCCCACCTGTCTGCCCCCCCCCCCCCGCGGGCGCTTCTCCCTCGCGGGGTTGGAGTGGGCGGGTCTTGATGCTCTGATGTTCTGGTACGATGCAGACAGGGTGGGGGTCAGGGGTTCTGCTGTGTATACCGTGTACAGACTATTGCTTGCTTCTCTGCCTCTAGCATAGAAAAAACTATGGAAAAGACAAAAAAAAAAAAGGAAGAAAATCAACACAGCCATACGATAAAAAAAAAAAAAAACTGAAGTGTGCTTTCTATGTCGTCTGGAGTGAAACTGCTTCGTACAAGCTGCTAGGTGCAACCGTGCTGGCGTGATGTTAACAAGCAATAATACTTACTTGATAATCACACGTGGGTTCTTTTTCTTTTTGTAATTTTTGTACGTTTCCAGATACTCGAGGATCTTTTTGCTCCACATTTGGACGCAGTATTGAACACACTTTTCTATTACAGTTTGTACCGAGACAAGTCAACGGCGTTTCTGTTCGCAGCCGCGTCCGCACTGCCACGCTCCGACAAACACACCCGCCCGGGTCGCCGCAGGGTTACGCCCGACCAGAAGTAAGCCACGCGTCACACGTCTGGCCTCGTTCACGTCACTGCTTTCTGCGCAGTTTGTAGCTCGATTGAAAGACATTTAAGAAACTAAAGATCTTTTTCTTTTTTTTTTAACTTTAATCACACGACTGCTTCCCTTAAATAAAGTCATTTTAATTCTAACAAATTATCCAGTTGAAGTGAGAGAGTTCAAACATGACATGTTTCTGGATCTGTTCAGGTAAAATAAGTCTTTTAAGTGGCAGAAAAATAATCAGATTTAGCATTTACTTGAAAAAAAAACATAAATTTGTTGGCATCATTCAAGTAGAATTGTGGTCCAGTTTAAGCAGAATATGTTCTGCAAATGTTACAATCGTGTGATGCTTGTTTACATCTAACTTCATCTTCACTTGCAAAATAAAATCTGCTAAATGATTGGTAAATATTTGTAAAATCTATGTTCATGAAGTCATTGACTCTAGTTTTACTCGGCTTTTTTTAAATCTTTAAGACATTGACTGTAGTGCCGTGGGATTGGAACCCACGACCTCCTGCACTTTATAGACACCATTGCTAGAAACATCTCCAATAACGTCAAAATGGCGTCGTGTTTGAGCAGATGCGCGGCAGTGTGGACGCAGCCTCGATTATGCAGCACGAGAGAGGAGGGGGAGTAGTTTTCTGGACGGTGGGCTCGGGTGCCACGCGTCGACCCTCTTCCTCGTCTACCGCAGGGGTCAGAGTTCAGACCTGCTCTGACGGACAGCCATATTTTTCGTGACCTCAGGCGGTTTTTTCCTTCAAACTATCAAGTGTTAGTTCTTGTTTCGGGTCGCAAGAACCTCTCTAACCTCAGAAATACTTTGTCCTCAACTTTTTATATATCTTCGCCCACGACCAGCCAAATAAGTCGCCCTTTCAATTGGAGTTCCTGGATTCAGCCATCTTGAAGTCGCCCCCCCGTTTAAGCTAAACGATGATGTCACTAAACAGGGTCCAACGACGAGGTCGCAGCAGGAAGAGAGTCACTCTGAATGTATTTCCATCAAAGGCCTAAGAATCCCTCTCAGCGCTCTCACTATCGAGGAATCAAGACGAAGCCAGAAAATCACACCTTTTGAGGAAAAGACAGGTTTTTTTTAAATAGTGCTGTTTTGATTGTAAAATGCAAAACAAGGCTTTTTTTAAAGAATGATCCACAGCCCGATGCAAAATTTCCAAAGATTGTCAAGATTAGAAAAAGCCATGTGGTAGCAATGCATTTACAAGCATTTATAATGAGGACCGACGCTTCTATATGCATCTATATATACATAGATATAGATGTTTATAGCCCCGTCTGTGTGTATATATGCCCAGACTTTGGACCCAGAAATCACTAAATATTTTTTTTTTCTCTCTTTAATTTATGGTTTTGAAGATGTTTAAATGCCCTTTTGTATTGTCTGCCAATTTCTTAGAGCTAAGATATAACCTTAAGATGCTAAACTCCCTAGCATAATGCCTTAGATCGCATCTGTTGTCCTTCTTGTACATGACATCAGCGTCTGCATACGTCGTCGTGCCGTGCAAATGTGTGAGTGAGCGCCGCTCGCCGCTGTGATCGGACTGTCATGGTTTCATCCTCCCTCGCAGAAGATGGATTTCATCGAAGCAATATGAATCACGGACGTCACTGGAGGAACTTTGTTTGGAGTTTCCCTTTTTCTTTCCGCGCCCTTCACGGAATCACACGTTTCCCCGCATCCACCTTTGTAAACTTAGTGAGTTTGTGTGAGAACGAGATTGTGGTCGTGTGTAAAGAGTGAAAGTTTTATGCAAATTAAATCTACAAGAGAAGTAAATACACAGTTATGCAAGTTGTGAACTAATATGGCTTCGCTGATGCTATCTGCATTGTAAATAAAGAATTCTGTTATTGCAATATTTAATTCAGCGCCTTTGACTTTTTTCCTTCACTGTTGCCGACAAATACCAGCTGCACCTGCTGAGCAATGTTTATTCTTCATGTCTGTTTACGTACTTTCACTTCTTTTTATTTTGTTCACAATATCTTTTCTCATCCTATCATTTTGTTTTTTCATGACATTTTCAAAATGTTTCATGCATTTCTGTGTTTTTGAACTGAAGGTCCTCATCAACATCTCTCTTGATAATAAGCGTCGGTTGGTTTTCACACCAGAGTTTGACATTTCTGCTAAACCAGCAACAATATTCCATAAATCTGCAACAAATCTTTTTACTTTTTTACTTTTCTATGGCCGAGAATAAGCCATTCTTCCTCTGCATTTGAACCTGTGTTATGGTGTGTTGTCACTTAAAGATACAGCGTCTTTGTAATGGCAGAACACCGAGGCTTTAATGGGTTGGACGGTGGACTGACGTACTTCCAAATTCTCCTTTAGTCTTTAAAAAATATAGTAAAAATTGTCGGTTTAAAAAAAAAAACGGTTTAAAATGCCACTAACAAGTCCTGTAAATAATGAGTTTGAAGTGCAACTAGTATGAAAACTAGCGATGGTCTGATGAAGCTTCATGAAGCAGTGTTGTGTTGTTCAGAGGTCAGTAGGTGGCGCCATCACTAAAATGATGTCATTTTTCATTAGAACAGTTGTTCAAAACAAAGGAAAGTAGTGATGAGACCGCCATCTTGTGGACTCTGAAAATAATGTCACTGCTTCATGAAGCTTCATTAGACCATCACTAGTGAAAATCCAACTCTCCTGACTCACTTGTATGTTTCAAGTGTTAAAGTCTTCCTCTCTAAGATGCAAGAAAGTCTCTTATCATGACCATGTTTTGAACTTTTAGTTAATAAAGTTCATCCCCGTCTGGAATCTCGGCAAATTAAGGTTACGAGAGCCTGGTCCATTATGTCGTAGTAATGGTTTTCACTCCTCCTCAAGCCAGCTGTAATCACGCCCCCCTTTGTTTATATAACAAGTCTCTTGGAGGTGAAGACTTTCAGGATTGGTGACATGCAGTGACAAACCTTGACTGATCAATAACAGCAGGGTGGATGTGGTTATAGTAAACAAAATTTCATCATCAGAAAAACTGTGTTTTCAGTGGGCGGGGCTTAAGTAATGCAAGTATTTAAATGTTTTTTTTTACAAATAGACAGTAATGATACAATAGAGTCTATTTAAGACACACTTGCATCAACACATTAGTTGATCAAACGAGCAAATTAAACACAATTTAATTTAAAATGACATTGTCATCCTTTCAAATACATTTTTTAATTCCCATACAATCGACCGTTCCTTGATCTGCTGATCTTCACTGCAGACGTCTAACAAGGACGGTGGATCTCCTCAGTCTGGGTGAAAAATTGATGGAAAATCGTGTGAAGATTCGTTTTAGGAATAGATGGACTGGTTTTATTATCTTATTTCTTAGTCAGTGTGTGTTACAACCATCAGCTACGAACACGTTTGTACTGTGACTTTTAAAAGAGTCGTCCAGGATATACTCGGAGTAGAGCCACTGCTCCTCTTCCTCAGAGGAAGCAGCTGTGATGGATCACTTCCTATCAGAATAAACTTACGACAGCTACAACTGATGACCACTAGGGGGCACAGTAAGTGGTCTTCACTTGAAACCTCTACAGTCAACCATGATGCAGAAACATGTGTCTGGTTCACAATCAAACTTTAAGTTGCTGATCTTCATCAGAACCACATAGTTCACACACATCAAAGCCCAGAAGTCAGAATCTGTTGATACCAGACCCTGGTGATGAATAAGTCTTGACTTCAGAGTGTGTAGATACAGTTTGTATTTGTGTTCAACAGCATGAACAAGAAGTTACACGAGGCCTCAGAGTTCAGCTGCTGCAGCAAATACATGCTAGAGTGGAAGTTTAGAGGCATTTTATAAGGAAGGTGAAGAGTATCTAGGTTGCTATTTTATATTGGTTGCTGTGGGCTCACATGCTGTTGAATGGTTGTAGTACATTATGGACAGTGGTGCCGCAACACAAGTGCTTAGTTGTGTAGTTCATTTGACAGTCCGAGCATCCAATCCTGTTTGGTCTTCAGTGGATTCTTGTGGATAGAAGAGAGAAGCTTCTCTTCCTCTCCGTCCAAAACCACAACAAGGACCCTCTTCTCCTCCAGCAGGGGTCCCGAGATAACATCTCATCTCCAGCTTCAGGGGGTCCAGGGTGGGCTTCGTATGGAAATGCCGGGGCTCCTCTCTCATTGTAGTGGACGAGCGGACGAGCTAACAGGGTGGGCTGTCCTGCACTTAATGTATTCCTGGGAGACAATGAGATCCTGCTCCGGCCAATCAGGCGGCGGATGGGCAGACCTGAGTGTGTGAATGCTGGAGGTGCACTCACACGACCACACACACTCGCAGCAGACACGCACTGAGACCTGCTCCAGGAAGAAGTTTGTGGACATGAGAGAGAAGTTTGTGAGACATCAGACTGACAAGGTAGGAACTCCATTTTTTTTCTCCAACACTGGCAAACACTTGTCTCGTGTCCCGCAGTCATGACCCTGGTTTGTTTCTCGAGTCATTGGTGACTGAGACGGCACACACCAGTGTGTTATTTCTGCTAGAAATGAAAGAGAGTCAGCAGCTTGACTTGAGCAGAAAAACAAATGACTTAAAAGTGGGTTTTTAACCATTAAATATGGACTTACAGCGATAAATCAACAACTTTAATACATTTGATAGAAAAAACAGTTTGTATATATGACTGACTACTGGAAATGAAGTTTCCCTTTAACTTTCTTTTTCATTACGTGTCATGAAGCTGCTGTATTTGCCACCTCAAAGCAAATTGATATCTTCTATTTATTAAATAAAAATGTTTAGAACTTATATTTTATTATCCTTTTGTGTAATACTGATGCAATTTTGAAGTTTAATTTAAAATATTTATTTCAATCAGTTATTATTGATGTTGTTTTTTGCAAATTTACAGAGTTTAGAATTTTTCTTATTTTAATAAATGATTTACATTTGTTTCATTCAACCATTAAATTTAACGACAGATTCTTTATTGTCAAATTCTTTGACTGTAAAAAGTCAGTCGTTCAGATAATGGAACTATTTTAATACAGTCTCACTAAATTACAAAAAAAATGTTGTCAATATTTTCTAACCATCATAATCTCAGCATTAGTTTTATTTATTGTTTCATTTTTATGCGTTTTACTTGAGCGTCAAATAAGGATAAAACTCAAAATAAGTTCTGTGGTCTAAGAATATTCCTAATTAATTAAATGTATTTACTTGTTTATATCTCCATCACATATTATTATATTTGAATTGTACACACCTTTATATTCAACGAATCCTAAAAGTCAAATTCATCTCGATCTCCTCCTCCAGGCCTAAAGTCCAGACCCCCCATGTCTCTGTCCAGTCTGCCCGCCATGAGACAAGCCGAGATGCTGAAGGTCAGTCCGGCCCGAGGCTTCTTCCCTCCGGCCCCCTTCCCGGGTCACCCCCATTACATGGACCTGTTCCCGCGGACTCACTCCCTCCTGCACCCGCTCAGGTCCATCAGTCGCCTGGTGTCGGAACAGACCCTGCACGCGGGTTCCCCTCAGTTTCTGGCTCATCAGCATCAGCACCAGCAGCAGCATCATCACCCGGGCCTGGTCTCCGGTCCTGGTCCCGGGCTCACCTACCTGATGCCGGCTCACCCGCTCTGCCCCAAACCCGAGGATCTGGCCGCGGTGGTGACGGAACACGCCGCCGGGCCTCAGTCCTCAGACTTCTGCAGCCCCCCCAGTGACAGACCCCCGTCCTCCTCCTCCTCCTCGACGTCCGCCTCCCCGCCCAAGCAGAGCGTGTTCCGGTACCAGACGGTCCACTCTCCCCCGGAGAAGTCCCGCTACAACTTCAGCGAGGACGACTTGTTTGCGGTTCTGTACGGATACTCCGGGGGTCCGGAGAAGCGGGTGGGACACGCCTTGTCCGGGGTCACGCTGCCGGAGAAATCAGGTGCGTCGTTAAATTCAAATATTTAATATTTGTAATATTTAAACTCGACAATAATTGCTTAAATCAATTAATAACAATTATAAAGAAAGTCGTAGGAATATCCGAAAAAATGCACATTATTCGTTTCAATTATCGCCTCGTTTCATGCTCCACGAAATAAATAAATAAAAACGTCTATAATGATGATAATAATAATTTATAGTTAACCATAAATAATTTCAAACAAATGTTTCTCTTGCAACAAAAATAATGTTCGGTCAACTTCATTATTTCCCGAGTATTTGCGGAGATGAACGATAATCCACGAACTTCACGGCCGTCCTAATGAGAATTGCACATGCGCTAACATTTATTTATTTGAATCATAATAAACCCACTATAACTAACTTCACTAGTAAATGTCTTTACTTTTAAAACTATGTTTTATGATCTTTTTTTTTTTTACGTTACTTTCAAAACATCTCTAAAATGTTCACAATTTGTTTGTATAAAATCATTTCAAAATCGTAAATAAAATTTACGACGATTCAAAATTGAATTGTTGCGTTTTCATTAATATTTAAGTGTATTTAAAATACATATCCTGACCTCTGCTTTACAACCAGCGCTTTAAAATTCTATTCATCTTGAACGCACCACTAAACACCAACCACGCTCGTGACTGGTTTACTGTTATAAACTATTTATTTTATTCCGGGAGCATTTTAAAGGAAAAACATTTTTATATAAAAGTGAACGCGCATAAACATTGTCTTTTTTTAATTATTTAAATGTGTTTTTAAATCTGTATTAAATATGGAACTGATAGTGAAGGCAGCACCAGATAGACAATAAATTGTCTTTAAACGCAATTAATACATTATACAGTATTATACATTTTATTTAAAGAAAGATACAGTTAAATACAAATAAAATGTATAATAGAATTGAATAAATGTAATTCAAAATAATGTTATATTTAAATTGATTTAGTATAGGTTGTAAAAAAATTTTTTTTTATTTTTAGCGAATAAACATGTATTTGTAATGTATCAATATTTACAGTGTTATTTACTAACACTGTGCTCGTCTCCCTGCAGCATCAGAACCACACTTGCTGCCTCTGGACAAGGACTCTCTTGAACTCCCAGAAGGTGCAGACACGCTTTCATCCTCATCGTGTCCTAGAGTCGTGAGTCGAGTCTAACATGTTGTTTTGTCGTCCACCAGGTCTGACCATCGTTCAGTCGGCGTGGGGGAACGTCTCCCACTGCGGCGTGTTCACGGACAAGAGCGGCGTTCCTAAAGGGACGCGCTTCGGACCTTTCCAGGGAAAACTGGTCAACACCAGTGAGATCAAGACCTACGACGACAACACGCTCATGTGGGAGGTAATGTGTTGCCTTCAGACGACACACACCATCATGTGTGTCGTGACAGAAACACACACTACATGCACACACATAACCACAACTAAAACAATTCAATCATTGCTTCGAGAGTTAAGAGATTTATCTTGTCTGGTGCAGGTGTTCGAAAATGGCCGCCTGAGTCACTTCGTGGATGGCAGAGGGGGGTCCGGCAACTGGATGTCTCTGGTCAAGTGTGCCCGCTTTCCAGACGAGCAGAACCTGATCGCGGTCCAGGTCCACGGCCAGATCTTCTACGAGGCCTGTAAGGAGATCAAGGATCACCAGGAGCTGCTGGTGTGGTACGGAGACTGTTACCTGCAGTTCCTGGGGATCCCGCTCACCTTGAAGGAGCCCCACGAGGAGAACTCTGCGAACCTCCACACTGAAGGTCAGGATCTCATCTTCTTGCACTTCTGATGGAAGGTATTTTGAAGGATGTTAACTTATGTTCTCGTGCCGACAGACACGGGCGAGGGGTTCAAGTGCGACAGGTGCGGGAAGGTGTTCGCCTACAAGTACTACAGAGACAAGCACCTGAAGTACACGCGCTGCGTGGACCAGGGCGACCGGAAGTTTCCGTGTCATCTGTGCAACAGATCGTTTGAGAAGAGAGACCGGCTGAGGATTCACATTTTACACGTGCATGAGAAACACAGACCTCACAAGGTGCGGTACACGGTCCCAGAAGTTGTACGACATGTTTAAAAATCAACATTTTAATTATGTTTTTTAATTTTTTAATTTTTTCTCTCTCTAGTGTTCCGTGTGCGGAAAGAGTTTTTCTCAGTCGTCCAGTCTCAACAAACACATGCGGGTCCACTCAGGGGAGCGACCGTACAAGTGTGTTTACTGCAACAAGGTGAGGATATATGTCCATAAATGCATCATAACTTATAACTTAAATTCATCAACGTCATCTGGGTTCATTAGAATCATCATAATGGCTGATGTGGATAAATACAGCTACTATTTCAACATAAATACATCACTTCTATTGATGTATTGATGTGTAACCTAATCAAAAATATCAAAGTGTGATGCTGAATTATGAAAAACTACACATTTAACTAACATTAGGGATTCAATATTTTCATATAACTAGCCCTAAAATGAACCAACACTGAATTAAGGAATTAAAAAACAATGGTTTCTAAACGTTTGTTCTCTTACAAAGATTATAAATTAAACCTAAAACAATATATTTAAAATTGTAGTTGTATTCACTTCGCGCAGTAAAATATGTGAAACATATTTACATAGTTGTAAAACAATTTATTTTGTCGTATTTAAAAAAAAAAAATCTACTTTGTTTCCTTAACTCTGTCTTCTTTTTAAATTTAATTTAATATACTCTTTTTCAATTGTTTTTTTAAAACTGCATTTTAGTATATTTAACTTTACTGTTTAAGTGCACGCGCCCGCACCACGGAATGATAGACAGCTGGGCTCCGCCCCCTCCGTAGAGCGACTGCCTGGTAAATGAGCAAGGCCTTTTCTCTCCTCCTTTGTTCGCAACCTCTTCTTTCTGATGCAGGAGGAGGTTTTTTTGTTCAGCGCCATCCTCGTTAGTTTCCACTTAACCGAGAGATTTAGGAGCCGCGGCAGACTTTTACGACTGCTATGAATAGAAGAGTAAATAAGCAGATTGGTTTTGGTGTGTCCATGTTTAATCCTGGCTCCTTTGAATTGAACTTTATTGACATTTGCAGTTTTCAAAAAAACAAAACAACGTTAAAATAAAAGCTATTTAAATTATCGTTTTATAAAATTATAAAAGGAAAAAATGTGAATACTACGCAAAATGGCGTAAAATAGAGTTCATTCTTTTAAAATAAAATTGAAACGATATAAATAAAAATACAGCACAAGATATACGTATATAAATACCTCTGGTAACGGATTAATAATCTTTTTTATTAAAATATGTTGTAACTCTCGTTCACGCGCATATTTGTCTGATTTAAACTGTTTTTTTTTCATATTTAATGCGTGTGTTTCTATGACGAACACGAGTTTGACCCCTGACTCTCCTGCAGGCCTTCACCGCCTCCAGCATCCTGCGCACGCACATCCGCCAGCACTCCGGTGAGCGGCCCTTCAAGTGCAAACATTGCGGCAAGGCCTTCGCTTCCCATGCCGCCCACGACAGCCACGTCCGGCGAACTCACGCCAAAGACAAGCCGTTCCCGTGCGACCTTTGCGGGGCCTCGTTCCAGGAGGAGCAGGAGCTCAAGTATCACACCAAGAGCCATAAAAGTGAGAATAACTCTTTGAATGAGATTAAAATCCAATGAAGTCTGGTGCAAATTAATGTATACCTCCGCGTTTTCACTCTATTTTGTCGGTCACATATATTCTACCAACGCATATTATTTCTTTAAAAAAACACCAGTAACGAAAAATATTCAATTGATTCAAATAAAAACCGTATTTTAAATAGCCCCATTTTTTCGATAATTTCACACAAAAATAGATCCTCTACGCAAGCTAGTTAGCTGGTGCCTGTTTTTAAATCGTAATATTTATTAGCAATATTATTATGAAACGACAAATTGCGCAACAAAACAAAATACTATGGCTAAAATTTGTACTTTACTATTTTACTCTGAATTATTATGTTTTGTATCAATTTATAAATAAATAATTAACATTATCAGAAGAAACTAGTGTCACACGTTTTACTCCTTTTATTTTACTGGTTTAAGAATCTTTAAATTTTAAATTAAACTTCATAAAGTTACATTTTTAATAATTTTAAGTAATATTTCTGTAACATAGAGAAAAGCTGTAAAAATCAAACTTGTTTTAATTAAATTGTTCAAACACTGAAGATGATGATGATGATGATGATGTTGATGTTTAGGCACAACTGACATTTGTCTTATTTCTCCAGACAGACAAGTGACGGACAGCACGGTTCTGTCCACTTCACCAGACTCTGGAGTTCTGGATGAATCCGTGGACCCCTCAAAGACTCAGAAGCTCCTCTCCTACACAGGACTGACTGTTATTAACCCAGAATACAGGCCATGGAATTGACACTTAAAAAGGACTTTATCAAAAGCTAACCTTCTATGAACATATCGTTCCTAACTCCACGATATCTGGAGACGCAAAGTAAACAATTGCACTGTAAGAATGAAAAAAAAAAAAAGAAGTTGTACAGACCAAAGCGAGAACATAAATTATGTGGAAACTTATTTATAAGAATATGTTTGTTGTTTTTTGTTTTTTTTCTGCTTAAAGCTTTTCCTCTTCACAGGTGTCGTGTCGTCCGACGTCAGCATGACTGACATTAGACGACACAAGCTGAGGCTTTAAAAGCAAAGTTAGTCTGTGAACTAAATTATTTAATGTCTGTTCATATTTTCTACTGTCCAGCTTCCTGTCAGGGCTGACCAATAAAAGTGCAAGCATGACGTACCTGTGTGATCATTTTCAAGTTGACGACTGAGGGCCAAACCGACCGCGATCTAATGTGACTGAGTTTGACACAATTTAAAATGTTTCTCGTTAAAGTTGAACTTTTTTTTTAAATCGGTAAATCATCTCTGTTGAAGAACCATTGTCCTCATCATGATTTATTAATATAGTTTAATCAGCAGGTGTCTTTATGTTGTTGACTCAAGAAGTTGATATGAAAACATCCCGCGCAGCAAATTCTTGACCCAACTTCACTCTTTTTCTACTCACCCTCATGTCGACTAAGGGTTGGGATTGTTTTCCAGAGTAATCTGTTTCTTTTTAAAGTTATAGACAAAAAATGTTTGTTCATTTTAATGTACACTGGAGCTGAGGAAAGACTTAAAAACATCCAAAAACCTCCAAAAACGCTCATCTGTAACATCCATCTTGTGTTGAAGCCTCGACGAGAAGAATTGTCTTCGGAAAACTTAAATAAGTCTATATATTTTAAACGTAGACTGGAAGTGCTCGTAATATTCACCCAGAGTACTTCCCTTTATTTACTTACTTCCTGTTTGTATGGCTTGTTATTTAAACTTCTGCTACGAACGAGCATAAAATAAAGACTTATTTAAGTTTTTCTACAAGAATTCCTCTCGTCGAGGCTTCAATACAAGATGGACGTTACAGACGAGCAGTATTTGGATGTTTTTAAGTGTCTTTTTGGACGAAGACGGAAATTAAGTGTCTGTCGCTACATTAAAATTAACAAACACTTTTGCCTATAACTCTAAAAAAGGAACAGATTAGTCTGAAATCAATGAAGTTATGAGAAACAAAAGTCTTGCATCGAACATCTTATTTCATGTCTTGCAATCGACTGATACAACTCCAGTTCAATCTAAAACACTCACCTCGCTTCTTTTAAAGGGTTTTTAAAAAGTTCTGAGAACTAAATCAACTTTTATCTGATCAACTGTAAAAAAAAAAAAAGCTGCTGACTGTGGCTCTTGTGACCTGGAAGTGAGCTGAACATGTGTCTCTTTTGTTCCGGTGATGTGTACTTAAAGTGATGAAGATGAACAGACCGGGCCGGGGTCTAAATGAATGACAATAGTGTGTAAGGTGGTCTATTGCTCCTTCCGCACAAAGGCAGCCCCCCATGACTGACATCTGCCCTTCGCCCTGTCACCACCCTGTGTCGCCCTCGCACCCCAGAGATGGACTGGACTCTCTATTGATGGTGTCTGAGACGGAGAGGGGGGACGGGGGGGTCCAATTGGTACAGCGGTGGTGGCAGCGGCATGAGGTCCGATGGAGAGGACCGTGTTGTGCTATGTCACCTTTGACCCCCACACACGCAGAGGTCAGGATGCCAGACACAACAGAGCCGTGGGCGACGCGTGCTCGATCAATAGAGATGATGATAACAATATCGACAGAACTGGACTTTTGTTTTAAAATCAAAGAGACGTGAAATAAAATGAATGTCCGGAGAATCACAAACAAACTTTAAACAGACGCGAGAGAGAGTTGATCTACAATGAGATGGAGAAACTTCTCTTCCGTTTTCTCTCAGGGATCATCATTGTTTTCGAGGTAACGGATGGACGACAGCCTCCCCGGGTCAGGGGTCGCCCCCTATTAGAGCGTTTAACAGCCTCCCTCACCCTTCAAACGGCTAGAATATGGAGGCTTGAACAAGTGTATATCAACCCTCGTCACCTCCGACCCGCCCACGTATACGAGCCTTCTGTGGTCTTCTGCGAGCAGTGGGGTGGAGCAGGAGGTCAAAGAAAGGGAGGCAGAAGGAGAACGAGGCCGAATGATGCTGCCGGAGCTGAAACACTGGGCTTGTTAGCGAGCTGCGCTAAAAGACTGGTTTGAGCAGCACCTTCTCTGATTGGCTGATTTAGGAGCAGACACGGAATATTTATTCATACGTATCGATTCCACACTTACTGTCCTGGCATGTTGAGTTATATTAATGTAGTCCTAATGATGGAGGGATGAGAGAAGTTTGGAGGAGGAATAGAAGCATCAGCCATGATTAGAACCATCTAATTAATGTGGTTTAATTATTTAATCTCTCGTCCTCAACTCATGAGGCTGAGTGGGTCAAACTCTCCCATGTATTTCTTCCTATTGATTTTCTTACAGCAGTGTGTGTGTGTGTGCGCGTGTGTGGGGGTGTGTGTGTGTGTGTGTGTGTGTGTGTGTGTGTGTGTGTGTGTGTGTGTGTGTGTGTGTGTGTGTGTGAACTCTCAACACATCAGCTCTCTTCTTCCATATTGTCGTCAAATTATCATTATTACAATAAAAACATTATTACTACAATACAATTAGTCTAAGCTACTGAACTGCAGATTTGTTTTAATGTCAATATTTTTTTTAAAGCTACAATGAATATGTTTTCTTTGTACAAGTTATAAAACAACATCTTGGTGAGTCAATATTTCGATGTAAAAAAGTATTTGGGTTTTTTTGAACAAGATTTTAACAAAAACATTTGAGTGGGTTTGAACGGTTTTCATTTTCAAATATTCCTCCATCAAACTTTTTTGACAGAAGGTTGTGTAGTACTTCTCTCTCCTCTCCCTTCTGCCCACTGCGGTCAGACTATTTAATAAAAAATATATAATGTTTTAATTAGTGTTTAGAACTGCTCGTCCCCCCCCCTCAACACACACACACACTTCTTTACTTTTTTTTACCTGCTGTTTATTGTTGCTGATATACAGTATTTATCATTATTTTATTCATTATATATTGTTGTGCTTATTTAAAGAGAGTAATTGATGTTTTATTAGCTTATTTTATTTTTTGGATTATAATTAATTGTTTGTTATTATATTTTTATTATTGTGTTTTTCAATATATTTTCCAAACCTCTCCATAAAATACAATTTTGGCAACATTTAAATTGTTTTTTTTTAAATTCACTTGTTTCCATTGCTACTGTCATTTCAGGCTGTGGACAAATGATTTAAAGTCCTGCACCACAAGCTAATGTAGCTAATGCTAACTAGCATCTCTTCCTTTTCTTCTAATTTAGAAGATCAGACAAAAACAATGCACACAAAAGAGAACCTAAATGTCAAAAGTATAAAACTTTTTTTTTTTACAAGGATCACACGTGAAGCTAAATGTTGGTGATACATTATGGCTCAAAACAAAGAACTAAAATTACAAAAAAGCTGGTCCTGTCTGATGATGTCACTCATGGGTTCTATCTCTAGAAATCTCTCAGTCCAGGTCTGAACACAATATAACAATATAACTGAATACACTTGTGTTTCTTTGAATGACTTATTTAAACTCATGCCTTTAGTTCCTCAGACTCAACCTTCGATGGTGTCGGAAACTTTGTTCATTCACTTTATTCGCCCCAAAGATCAATAGCGAGGGAGAAAACTCGTATCAATGTGTGAGAAGATACAAATGTAGAAAATACAAAAATATAACATTTATTAAATAAAAAATACCAAAATACAATCTTGATAAAATCCAAGAAACTAAATATAATCTTGATGATAATACAAAAATAAAATGATGATTCAAAACAAGATAAATAACAGAATCTTGATGAAATACAAAAATCCAATCTTGATAAAATAAATAAAATCCAATCTTGATTAAAACAGAAAAATACAATTTTGATAAAATTCAAAAATACATTTTTTATTAAAATACAAAAATACAATCATGAAAAAATACAAAAATACGATTTTGATAAAATTCAAAAATACATTCTTGATTAAAATACAATCTTAATGAAAAATCAAACAATACAAACTTGATTAAAAATACGAAAAACATTCTTCTAAAAATACAAAAATACAATTTTGATAAAATTCAAAAATACATTCTTGATTAAAATCCAAGAAACTAAATATAATCTTAATGATAATACAAAAATAAAATGATGATTCAAAACAAGATAAATAACAGAATCTTGATGAAAAATACAAAAATACAATTTTGATAAAATTCAAAAATATATTCTTGATTAAAATACAAAAATACAATCTTAATGAAAAATACAATTTTGATAAAATACAAAAAAACATTCTTGATTAAAATACAAAAATACAATCTTGATGAAATACAAAAATACATTCTTGATAAAATACAAAAATACAATCTTGATTATATATATTCCTAAAGAAAATACAAAAATAACATTTTGATAAAATATAAAAATAGATTCTTGATGAAAATACAAAAAGTTAAAATACAGTCTTGATCAAATAATGTTTGGTTTACAAACAGAATTACTCATCAAGAAGTCGTGACATGTGAAGTCAGATTTCCAAATTAAAAGCCTTTAAATATAGAATATTAAGGAGCATATAGGTGTACGTGGAAAGCAGTGAATCTTTTTGCATTAACGTGAAATAAAATTTCAACCGAAACAATTTAAACACTGCTCTCTTGACTTCCACACAACCATTCTGTCGGATCTCTCCGTTGACTTTGATCTGCGAGAGACTTACTTTCACACTCTCGTGACTTTTAAAGGAGCCATAAGTGAAGTCATCTCGCGGTGAATGGACGCCGACCCCTCCCCGCTCGACCTGTGTCGCCTCATTCATGCCTCGGGTTGGAGCAGCTGTTGTGGGCCGGTGATTTCCACAGGGACGGTGGACAGTACAGCAGGAGATACAGCGCGAGGACTCCGTGGTCCTGGTGCTGCCCCCTGGATGAAAGGCAGATCAAACGCTGCAGTAAAGCCTCTCCATATTGCTGCCCCGAGTGTGTGTGTGTGTGTGTCTTCTAGCTGGGATTGAAGGAGGCAGATGGCCTTATCCCGCTCTGTGGGGGCTGGTGTGTGTTCTTCAGTGGTCCCACGGGGCCACATATTCTCTCCTGACACCCCCCCCCCAATTCTATCACTATCTATCAAAACATTATTTCCCTGCCTCAGTGTGAACTGTTTAACTTCTGATGGATTGCCGAGCCCTTGTCTGCGGCCGATTCAAATGCATGGGCTGAATCTACTTGTAGCTTCACTCGCGGGTATTGTCATTCAGATGTCGCAGAGGTTTCTTCTCCCAGCGAGTCACGCTTCACAATAGATCCCTGGCAGTCATGTATGTGTGAGTCTCAACGTCTAAGATGATGAAGTGTTGTGAGCAACGGTGCTACACAGAAGTACAGACACGCTCGCTCACAGCTAACAGGTCGGCACTCAGAATAACATCCCGCGTCACCAATGAAGTTTTGAAGAAGTTGATGTTGGAAACACTCGTGGATGTTTGCCTTGTAACTCCCCGGCGACATCTACCTCATGGTGTTCGCTACTCCTGTCGCCCGGGGTTCTATTCTCAGGCGAATGTAGCTCAGTGGGAAACGGCTTGAAAGTCTTTATCTGTAACTTTCTCACAGTTTGATGACGGCAGAGCTGACTTTCTGACTTGTTCCAGAACAGAGGGTTCCAAACTCACACTGCCCCCCCCCCCCACCCATCTATGGTTCTCAACCCTAACCCCTCCAATAAAATAGCTTTTGGGCAACAAAATACATCTTCTGCACTTACATATATCCCATTATTTAATGTTGAAATCACATCAGAAGCTGCTGATTATTTATTGGCGAATGAAATTAGCTGCGAGACATAAGAAAAACAATCTAAATAACATTGTGTCGTCTCTATATTCATCATTAAAAATATCAGATCCACTTTGAAAAACTTGAATCTGCTTCCTTTAAGATAAAACCAACACTAGATGCACATGTTACAACATTGAAGTTGGAGTTTCAACTGAGTCTATGGAGACGATGGTTATATCTATATATATTAGGGTCTGTGAACAAATATTAACCATTTAAATAAAATTGATTTGACTTTTTGAACAAGTAGTTGATTTAGTATATTTAGTTGCTGCACTGACATCTAAATACAACCTTCTCATTAAAACAGACCTATATTATATTTTTGGTTGATGTGTTGTTTAGATTTTTTCATTTTTCTGTAATAGATTTAATGAGAATATTAACTGTGCTGTCTTCAGTTTCAGTCTAACAGATATCGTGGCTCTAAGTGAGTTTTACTCTGAAGAGAAAAGCTCCAAAATAGCTCTTTAAATGATGGGTTATATCATCCAGGTAGAGGTGACATGAGAGCGTGTGTAGGGGGAACCAATCAGAGTTTCTAAAAGTTCCTTTCCATTTTCCTCATGTATTCATTATAGATAGGACAAGCACATGTTTATTCGGCTGTGTGGCATCGACCTTCGTCAATTCTTTGGTTCATTCTTGACTTGAATCTTGAGTCATTTTCAGTAATTTCTAGACTAAATTAAAAACATAAAATATTTACTTTTTGCTTTTAAAATGCCTTTAGACTATACTGAATGGTTGAACTTAACATTTCCAATGTTGATCTTTTAATTGTATTTAAACATTTTTCCAAAGGATTCAATTATTAAATTAGATTTTTGAATAATTAAATTAAGAAATAAAAATGTTTTCTGATTTCACATCAAATTTGATATTCTAATTTTAATAAAACAAAATATTTATTTTATTCCAATATGAAAACGCTGTTGTAAAAGTGCAGCTAGAAAATAAAAGCTGCTTGATGGAACTCTCGGCCAATCATGGTGGCACTCTTATATCAACATTTTAAAATTTAAAAGGCTATGATTTAAAAAAAAAATTGGAATTCAGAGAATGTATTTGAATCAAAATATCAAACCGTATGTTTGAAAAACAAATAAATAAAAATTGAAATTATTTGATTATTTGTATTAAATAATCAATAATACATAACAAAAAACATTTGAAATGTTAAATTCAAATATTCAATATAACAGTCGCACTGATAAACTTCAATATTAACTTCTAAATCAAGGTGATTCTCCTGCTGGAAGAAAATGTGAAGACAAGCTGCTCCATTACTGAGAGTGACTATGATGTTATCAAGTGTCTATGATGTTTGCTAAATGAATGTGTCAATAATGTTTTAGTGTTTAAGTTTAGCAATCATCTGATCAATCTTGATGCTCTCCTGCTCTCCCAGCGTGAAGTGGTTGCTCCTGTACTGAAGCACCGCCGTCCCAGAGGGCAGGATTACCAACATATGGACACTGTACTCCAGCCACGTGCACGTGCGTGCACAGTCGAGGTGACCTCTCTGAAGATGTTTGCTGTTGCTCCGACTAATCCTGGCTAAGCTTTACCATTTAGGCGAACACTCAGAGGGCGACGCTCGCTTATGCTGGACGTCCGACTCGAACAGCGATGTTTGCTCGCTCTGGTCCTGCCAGAGGGGGGGTTTGTGTGTGTGTGTGTGACACAGTGTGTATTTTAGTGGGTTTTCGCATCTCTCTGGACACAAAGATGATTTAGTTTTAACCCGGGCAACTGTGATTTTAATCTGTATCACTCTTTAATCTAGTTTTAACCAAAATCTAAAGCCCATACAAAGTTTATTTAAAACAAAAAGGTGTGTTCGCTGAAAGTGTGTTTGTTGTGATGATCGAGACAAACAATCCCAGTGTTTTTCCATCTGTGGCTTCAAGTATTGCATTGATCTCTCTTCCCTTTTAACTGAGTGATGCTGCCTCTCATCTGCAGATTTGCACAGAAACAAGTTAAATTTCAACCCTCTTGAGGGCGGGGGGGGTCGGGAGGGGGGTCACATAAGACCTCTTGTGTGGCACTTACATCCCATCTTTGCTTCCTCCAGCATGCACCGTCACCGGCCACACTGGACAGCGGATGATTGATTCGCCCTCCGACCATGATGGGAGCAGGAGAGTGGGCCACACCACTGCTACAACCCTGCGAGCGCATCCATCATCCCGCTGCCCACACAGGCCTGGAAATGACACGAAAACCTACAATTTAGTGCACAAACTCAAGATAATGGACATTAGAGACAGTTTGTCACGTTTGACAAAGACAGCAGGGAAGTGATCTTTCTCGCCACGATAGAGCTTTTTGCTCTTCAATCATCTCCAATCGCTGTCAATCATGTCAATCAAAGCTACATTTAAGAATTTCCTGTTGCGTCGTGTTCTTTTACGATGTTTTTTTTTCTTAAAAAGAAAGGTACTTTTTATCCAAGGAAATAATAAACTGATGGAATTATAGCTCAAGCTAATGCTAATAGCTGCTGTCTGTTTATGTAGCGATCCTTCTTTAACAGTATTCTCTCCTACTTAATCCACCTTAATGTAAGGCAAACATTAAGATACATTTTACCTTTGTGGTTTTTTACTAGTTTAAAACTTGGCCTGACTTTTCAAGATGATCTCTGGGAGTTTTCCAAAACTAACAAAAATAAATTTCTATCCTCAATTCAAGTAGTTGTGCTTAAAAAACTCAAAAAAATTATTAAAATAAATTAAAGTATGTTTATGAACCAAACGATCGATCATCATCTTTGTCAACAGCCTCCTGAGACTCGAATGATGAAGTCTGTCTTGCTATCATGGCTTTTGTTTGTTAACAGAACAATTGACCATGACCCCAAGGCAAGTCCCGGGGGTTTGCAGGGTCAAAGGTGAGCGGATGCTGTCGGGCTCAAGGCTGAAGGTTGTTCACTTGGAGCTGGTGCAGTGATTGTTTAAGACTTGTATCTCAGATTTAACCTCTAGTAATAGGAGCAGACATTCATTATAATCCTTCTCTATCATAAACTAAAAATATATTCTGAAAATAAAATTATGTACTTATGCAGAGTTAGGGTTAGAGTTTTATTTTATTTTCTGGCCTGATCCGTTCAATATTTATTCTGGCCAAGTTAAAAATATATATATAAATTTAACATGGATAAAAAAGTACCCAAAACTACCCAGAGCTGCTTTAATACAAAACTGTGCAGCGAGAATTCTGATCCACTCTAGTAGAAGAACTCAAATTTCCCCGATCTCTTTACTGGCTGCCAGTTTCTTTCAGGATCAATTTTATAATTTGGGTTCTTACTTTCAGATCTATTCATGGTCAGGCTCCTCCTTACATCACTGATCTGATCCAGACTTACACCCCAGCTCAGGCTCTGAGGTCTGTGGATCAGTATCTACTGATGGTTCCTGAACACGCTTCAGAAATGTTGCTCCTAAGCTTTAGAACGATCTTCCTCTCCCTCTGTGTTTGATGGATCTACTGACTCCTTTTATTTATGCAGGCTTTTCCCAATGTTTTTCTTATGTTGTCTTGGCTTTTTAAAGTATATATTTTAACTGTGTATTGTTTTTGATTGTTAAATCGTTTGAGACCCTGGTCTAGAAAGGCGTTTACAAGTAACCATTACTTACTAACTTATCCAAGTGGTTCGTAAACCTCTCAGATAAGAGGTGAAACGTCTTCCTAGAACTCGCTTTTGAATCACTTGGATGACCATGACCTGGATGAATGAGAACCTTCACGGACAGATATTATAGTATCCACTATATTTAGTATGTAACTCAACATGTCAGTCGTTGTATCTATCAAGAGCAGACTTGACTTTTTTATTAGTGTAAAATCAATGCAATAAAATATGATAAATATCAGACAGAAGGAAGTTGAAGACCGGACAGTGACGGACACATGAGCGTGGGATGGTACTGGAGCGTTCTCTGCGGGTGGACCTCGTCCTCTCTGGGACCAGCACCTCTGCTGAACCGTTAGAAGGTCCCACATGTGAGCAAATGAGCAGCTAAAAGGTCTCAAACCCACTCGTCTCAGGGACGATGATTCAATCCGTGGCTGACACGTTGACAGCCGCTGTGGTGACCGAGATGGAGGCGAAAACTGTGAAAAATGAGCGAAAACCCTGAGTGTCCTACCACAGCTAAAAGGACACGTGCGTGAGGTGTATGTGCACTTTCAGACGTTCCGCCATAAGTGTCCTCGCCCTGAAGCCGCAGCTCAACCCTCCCCCAACGCTGAGTCATGATGGCTTTTTGACAGGACAGTTGAAAGACACATGCCCTGTCCTGCTAAAACATTCATGAAGCCTTTAGACGCTCTCCTTCACCTAATGTACCCTAACAGCGCTTTACGGCCTCTCTAGCCTAGCGGCACCTTAGTGGTGCTTACCGGCATCTAACTCGCTCACACCGGTTCCTGCAGGTCACACGGTGAGCCCTCCCCCTGGTGTTTGAGCCGAGAAACACAGGGTTGGATGATCCGCTAAAAAAAAGCCACAAATTCAAATAGTGCCTAAGTTGCTATATTCGTCTTTGGGAGTTCAGCGTGACTTTGTGTCCTGGTGTTGGGTCTCCCCTTCACGTGTGGTCATTGACAGTCGCTGTAATCTGAGCCCGACAAGACTCATTGATCTGTTAGGATTGCCACTTTGAAAAGAAAGGCCCCATTAGGGTTTAAGGATTGACAGTTGATATCAACATCCCTCGGCCTCGTGACAGGTTGAATGACCAACAAAAAGTAAGAGGAGTCAAGGATACAGGGTGGGAGGCGAGGGAGCATGCAGTCAACAGGAACGGAAGCAAGAGTTGTGGATCTGAAATAATCACAGCATCCAGCAGGACTAGCCTCATGAAGTCTTTTAACTGTTCAACTCCAGGGTACTTCTTCATGGGAATGTTCACTGTTATTCTACAATAATTATTACCATTACTGCAACAGTTACTACTATATCCAAGTACTACATGGAAGTATATCAGTGCCATTAGAATATTGAATAGTATATATTGAATAAATATACAATCAATTGAATATTTATTGAAATGTTTTTGAAAGCATCAAAATGTTTGTTGTCAATAATTACTATAGTTTAAGGTTGAATTTGCTTTTATAGAATCAATTCCCTCATATGTACATTCAAATGTTTAATGTGTATTCGTTTTTTGATTGATTTTGATTGAATGAAAAAGTCAAACCAAAATGATTGGATAATATTTGGATATTCACATTCCAACAGTTCCAAAAGAAATGTTCTAAATGCATTATTTTTTAATTCCATAGCCTGTTATATTCAATATAAAAATTGTTGATTTTCCTGTTGGCACTACAATACCCACATTTCTATAATGAATGTTAAAAGGCTACACATACAAGAAACTTAGATTTAAAAAATCTTTAATTATTGGAAATGGAATATAAAAAAGAAACTCATTTTATATATATATATTTCTATTTTTATTCAATTATTTAGGACAAAAAAAAACAGATAACACATTTAACCTTTCAATGAAGGCCTTATTAAATGTATTTATTAAGTAAGTAAGTGAGTAATTTGTATTTATTAACGCTTTTCCAGACCAGGGTCACAAATCGCTTAAACAATCAAAACAATACTCAATAAAATATATGATTTAAAGGTCAATATAATACTGAGAACAACACAGGAGTTCAAATAAAATAGTTAAAAACCCTAAATATAAATTATTATATATAATAATGTACTGTAATAATGTTACTCTTTCTGTGAATACAACTAGATATTTTTATCTAATTGATACCACAATAACAACACAAACTATGTTACTACAGCTTCTGTTCAGGACCCGCAAAGGTTAACAGTAGAAATATAAATTAATTTGTGGACTCATGTACATTTTTTTGCTTATTTGTCGCGCACCAGGAAAGTGTGTACGTAGGTGTGAAGTATGGAGACTAGGATCTGGATCAATATATACCTTTTTAGCGTTATTTAAATGCAAACAATATACATTTAGGTAACTGGAAATTAAAACATAAGTGTTAGGAAGACAACAGTGCACCAGAATCCTGCTTTGAGACCAAAAGAATCAGAGACCACAACCAACCAGTCTGAGACCAAGACCACAAAGATATACATAAAATTATAACTACATCTTTAATCTTTATACTATGAGGCTAATGTTAGCTAATATTACATCGATTAAAAATACTTATATTGTCAGTAGCTAATACACTGACTCGTAATACATCACTTCCTGGGCAGATTTAGTAGTACTTCGACGGTTGTACCTTGTCAGCCAATGGCAGCTCCTGACCAGGACAGGGTGTCCTCTGTGTGTGTCCACGCGGTGTGTGTCCACTGGGAGATCTGACCAGAGTCGTGTGTTTTACTGCTCTGCTGGCCTCCCCACTGTGTTTACCTCTTCATGGTAAAAATGCCATATGCTAAATGAGCTCGTGTTACGGCTCTGGTTACCCCACACACACTCCGACACCAGCCAGAGAGGATATGTAAACCAAATCCACGACTATAAAAGTCCGGTCCATTGATCTGTTTATGCTTTTTAACAATCTCCAACACATGAGATTCATCGGCGCCATAGACAATCTTCTGATGGGCATTGATCCATCTGGTAACACCGGACCAATTCATTAGCGTAGCAAGTAGTTTCTTTTTTGGGGTCGACTCCTCATCAAAGCACAGCCAGCGCTCAATGGAACGGAATGAAATATTCGGGCGGACCTGCACATTAAAGAGCCGATAATAAGAAATAGAGCAGATACCCGGCATGAACTACAAATCTCAGACTACGTTATTGACAATGTGATTATTGACTCGAGTCCACGCGAAGGCTGTGAGTCAGTGTACGGTAAGAGTCCAGATAATGTACATTCATTAGAGCAAAACTGCAGCGCTGCACATGAATTCTGTCCACACCGGGGTTTATTGTCTAGTGGGGATACACCAGTCTTCCGAGAGTGGGAAGTCTTCGTCCAACACTTCCTCCAAAAGTTCAAAATCCATTCCTGACGTCCTGTAGATGAAGAGTGCTTTTTGTATCTGGAACTTTATTGACACTGTTGTTGAAGACAAATTCAGTGGCAGTAGATAAAATACATACCTTTTGGCAAAATGTCCTAAATTCTCAGTGAAACCACGTAATGTTTCATTAACTTTGGATCAAAAAGTCTGAAGTAGAGCAATATGAAGTAGTACTGCTTCTTCCTTTACTATTTTAACTAGAAAAAAATAGTTTTGCAAAAACTAATTTATGACCATATGGTGTATTTTCTAACCCGATGAAATCCATTGAAAAGCGTCTGAGACATCATTGAAGGCGACAGCAGGAGGCAATAGTTTTATCATGTAGAATGAAAAACTTTAGCTCCCTCCCCAGGTAATCGCTCAAATGGTCTGTTGACCAGATGGTGATTGTGTAAATTTTTTTTTTTTAAAATCTCTTCTTTGTCCAATTATTCATATTTCCCAAAAAATGTATTATTCTGATTTAAATGTATTTAGCTATGGATAAAGAAAATCAGGGGATGAGATACATTCATTTCTCTTGTTAATTAGAACCCAATTATCATCCATTTTTAAAACAACATTGTATTTTTATGTTTAATTTCATCCCTAATGAACCCCCTAAAATAGTTCAAGAGAAGGCTTAATGTGTATCTTTGTTTATTGGTGTGTGGATCTCGTCCATACTTTCCTTAAATTAATAATATTAATTTTATGTCATTGATTTTACATCAATAAAAAAGTCAATCTGCTCTTCTAGATTCAACAACTGAACACATTTAGTAAGAATAATATAAAACCATATTTAATAATTCTTGAAGGAAGAACATCAGAATATCCACTGAACTGCAATGCATGCTGGGAATCCAAGTCTGTGTGTATCCAATAGTGTCTCAATAAACCGTGGGGGAATGTTTCCAAAACGGTTTGTAATATTATATATTTCAGGTACTGTTTAATCTACAGTTAGTACCTCATGTATTGTTTAATACAAGTATTGCAGGTACAATTAATAACAAAGTCTATCTAGCTAGAAATATCTTTCGTTTTTAAATATAAATATGAGTGTGTTGGAAACTCAAAGTAAATAAGAGCTGATGTTATTAATAGTAAAGGATAGATGTTTGTAACAAAGCGGATCCATCGGCCTTTGGGAACTCTAATAACCACATTTCTTGCTCGCCCACTGTTCTGTAAACTCAGATCAATGTCTGTGAAATGGAGCCGAGCTGCCGTCACATTAATGGATCATCCTGAAGCCTCTTCCCAGAAGAATTCTCTGCTCACACGAGCGAACATGGGGGGGAAGCAGAGGTCAGTCCTGCAGCAGGTTGTGTTCACGGCTAACATTAGACACTTGTGTTGCATAAACAAGAGAGGCCGAGCTCAGGCTTCACTGAAGATACATCAAGATGTTTCCTCACCAGCGCCCCTTTGAGATCTCACCTTTTCATCAGCGTGGAGGCGTCCGCATGCTGGCCGCGTCCGTCAGAGGAGAAATTAGCTTCAATGATGAGCCACTCATTTGTGAAGGCCCTGGTGGAGCTGAAAGGCCTCCACTGGGAACATAAGTCTTTGTGACCTTTCTTCATCTTCTGGCTCCTGGTGAGCTGTGATGCTCTGAGAAGTAAAAGCAGACTTGCTAATGTTCTTGAGGTCTTCACTCAGGCATACCGCTGAAGATCCTCATTCTTGTTTTGAGTATACGCTATGGATTTTAAATTCAAATTCATGAAACCATCTAGCAATATAACAACAAACCAAAATAAGAGGGACAGATCATTTTAGCACTTTTACCAACTGCTAAAATATCAAATATTTTGCATTAACTGTTGCATTTTGTTAATTAAACATGGACATTTCTGGAAGGTTCAGTAATATACTTGCTTATGTATCTTGATATTTCGGATTTCTACAAAATACGGACATATTTTCCCATTAACTGATTTAAGTGGCTTGAATTAATGCTTTCCAGGGTGTCCCTGAATAAGTACTAACTGAATCCCAGAAGGCCACACAGTGGGAAGTGGGAAGGTTGCTGGTTCGCTTCCAGGTCAGGAGAAAACAAACTTGTGACCTTTCTGCTTGGAGGTTGTATGTTTGACCTAATGTTGCATGGGTTAACACCGGGCACTCCGGTTTCCTCCCACAGTACGGGAAATCGGGGAAATATTCCATAGTTGTTTAGAGTGTGTATGGTTGTGTGTCTTTGTGTGCCCTACGACAGTCTGGTGTCCTGTGTTGTCTCGACCAATGAAACTGAGATATGACATAGGACCTCTAGCGACATAAGGGATAAATCCCACAAAAGAAAGTGAGAATGAACACATATTGTGTTGTACATTTAATTTTGAATATTGTTAATAGATGTCAATGTGGCCCTAGTATGATCATGGACTACTTAACATGGTTCCTCAATATGTGTTTGAAATCTTCACTGAGTTGAATAAGATCAAGGCCCAAAAAACTGCAGCGTCAGCCTGATTTCTATTGTATCAAGTTGAATCAAAGGTTTCTAAAGGTCATTAAAGATTTAAATGGGCTCGTATTTGAACCTCTTGATCAGTAATTGAAGCTCCAGTCGTTGGATTGTGTCCTAAAACTTTACAAGGCCGGCCGTTTCACCATGAAAGGCAGGAGGGGAAGCTTGTAATCCTCTACAGCGGAGAGTAATCCAGAAAATCAATGTTCCTGTACTTGTCTCTCCACAGAGCAGCAAGATTGGTTACACACGCTAATCATGTGTGTTGATTCCATCCTCGCTGCCAGAGCACGGGCGCCACAGTTTCACCGCCGTCCTTGCAGCGTTCGAGCCGGGCGCTCTATTGATCCCAGGCAGTAAGTTAATAAGCTTGAGAGTCATTCATCAGCAGGGTAGAGACTGGAACTGCACACGACAGCCTTAATCAAGTCATCAGTGCCCGTCAAGCATGAACGCTGTAATTGATGGAGGACGAGGAGATGAGGAGAGAGAAGAGGAGGTGATAGTGAAGGTAGAAGATAGAGAACGTCACCCATATCTATCTATCTATCTATCTATCTATCTATCTATCTATCTATCTATCTATCTATCTATCTATCTATCTATCTATCTATCTATCTATCTATCTATCTATCTATCTATCTATCTATCTATCTATCTATCTATCTATCTATCTATCTATCTATCTATCTATCTATCTATCTATCTATCTATCTATCTATCGATCTATCGGTCTATCTGTCTGTCTGTCTGTCTGTCTGTCTGTCTGTCTGTCTGTCTGTCTGTCTGTCTGTCTGTCTGTCTGTCTGTCTGTCTGTCTGTCTGTCTGTCTGTCTGTCTGTCTATCTATCTATCTATCTATCTATCTATCTATCTATCTATCTATCTATCTATCTATCTATCTATCTATCTATCTATCTATCTATCTATCTATCTATCCATCCATCTATCCATCTATCCATCTATCTATCCATCTATCCATCTATCCATCTATCCATCCATCTATCCATCTATCCATCTATCCATCCATCCATCCATCCATCCATCCATCCATCCATCCATCCATCCATCCATCCATCTATCCATCTATCCATCTATCCATCTATCTATCTATCCATCTATTCATTTTATCCATGTATCCCTCTATCTATCTGTCTATCCGTCCATCCATCCAAGAATAAACTGAACACCAACAAGATATTGATACTCTAAGACTTGTCATCCATCTATCAATCCCCTCCTATCTCACGCTCTCATCACCTCCACGTTACTAGTCGACCAGCATAGAGTCGTCCACATGTTGGCTTCTTCCATCCGTCATGAAATTAGCTTCAATGATGAGCCACTCATTTGTAAAGGCCAGAGGGGAATAAGTGTTTGTGACCTTTCTTCATCTGCCGTCTCCTGTTGAGCTCTGATGCTCTAAGACGCCTCCTGAGTTAAAGCAGACTTACTAATGTTCCAGAGGTTTCCTTCTGTTGGCGTTAAACCTAATCATCGTTTCTGAATACACTGACGTCTATCGCAAGAAGGAAAGTTCAGCTGCTTGTTTAAGTTAATGTCGTAGAATGATATATTTTACATATATTTAGAAGGTGTAAATCCTAATATCAGGGGCATATCTGGAATGTTTAAAACACATCTTCATATTCAAATCTCTTGTTTTTTAATCATACACTGGGCTGGTCAGACTGAATACTGATCCCCCTGTGGGACTCAAACCGACAACCGCAATCACAGCCTTCTTTACAACTGGTAATTAGCACGGGGAGCACATGTCCCATTTGGGTCGACGGTGTGAGACACACACTGACAAAAAAAAGGATAAACACTGCTGCTAATCCTTCTGATACATACTTTGGACATTTACCTGTGAGCACAAACACACACAAACACGCACAAGCATGCGTCATAGCAACTCAATTACAGCAGCAGTCCTTCATAGATCTGTTAGCTTGTCAGATTGCCAGATTACTTGATCAATGCAAGACAAGCACACAGGGTTTATTTTATCAGGCCGATCATTCAAGTGAGTCCACGAGACACTGAGCTGCTGAGTTTTGAAGTGAGCAGTCGAGCTGAAATGAAGAAATTGATTGTTCATTTCAAGTATTTTCTTTACAACAAATGTGCGGGTGGATACAAAAGTGTTGCTTTGTATGCATGTATGTCCGTAAAGAGTGTAACTCAAACGGATTCTCACATCTATTTCAGACGTGATAATAGTTGAGATCCAGGGTGTATCTCTACGGATTGCTCATTGACTTGAACGGCTTCTCACAGTTCACAATACATCAGAATATTGAATGCTTCAATAAAACATTTTAAATGTTGAAACTTTGAGACTTTTTTATTAAACTGTTGTTTGTTGTTTTTTAATGCATTTAATTATATATATAAAATAAATAGTGCATGTATTAAAAGGTTGAATTTGCTGTTATTTTTATCTATAATTGAATAATAAAAATGTAACTCTTTACACATAGACTTTGATATTGAAATTCGATTCATTCAAATAATTATGTTAAAAAAAACAACCATTCTTTATTAGTAGCCTTTAAAATTCAATAAAAAAAATGGAATTATAAAAGTTGTATCCAATAGCTCTGTACTCTTTTGGTATCTTCTGGTACCTCTGATATACTTCCATAGATTTATGTGTTTAGGTCAGTATAGTATCCTGAGATGTTACAAAAAAACCCAGAAAAAACATGGTGGACACTTCTTATATGCTCGACAAAAACGGTCGTGGTGAATCTCAAACCACAATCAAGAACATTGTAATACTAGTGGTGAATATCATATAGTAATGATATTCACCAAGTGGATTAAGATATCTGGAGTTAGGCCAGGCCTTACTCTGGCCTAAAGTTTGCCCACTATCTGAATCCAACTCCAGTGTGTTCCTCATCACCTCTGACCACCAGCAATTCATGGATCATCAAGCCTTGTGTCAGTGACCGACACAGGATCTAATTAAAGTCTCACCGAAGGCTCCTTGGCTTCGTCCTTCCTTTGTAACGCTATACTTGCCTTTTTCTCCCAGTTCGCGACACAGCGCCGCCCCAATTAATGGGTAACTAATATTTGAAATGAATGGCAGCTTGCGGGTTCGCGACAAAGGCCGGCGACGAGAGCGTGTTGGCTCTGTGGCACACTCCAACGTTTGCCTTCAAGAGCCGTATAGTAGCGCGAGTCATTGTGCGACACCTTCCTGGCTCACGCCGCGGCTTAAGTCACGGCCCTAATTGTGCCTCTTTTAGGGCTCTTTTGTGGTGCAGCACACTTCTGTTGTGTGTGGCACAGAGGAGGGGGTGGAGAGGAGGAGGAGCGGGACCTCCTTTTGCAGGAGTCGGAGATCGGTCCGAGAGGAGAAGCACGTATGGTCAACAATGGTTCCTCTGGATTACTGTCCACACAAAGACAGTGTAGCAGTAATTACATAGTGTGTGTGTGTGGGTGTGTGTGTGGGGGTGTGTGTGTTTGCGTGTGTGTGTACAACATGTGGATCAGGACAAAAGACTGTTAGCTGCTGCGCTCCAATACACCAGAAAATATAATTATTGAAAAAGTCGGGAGAATAACTGTGTATATATGGAGCAGAATTACCCTTTTATATCAGTATAAATCATCTGTTGGATCTCGCCCTCATTAGGTCACAATGAAACCAACCATGAGCCATTGTTTTATGCTTAAAATATATTTATTTTCTACTTTTTAATATGATACAACTTCATTTTAATATATTTATCATGAATCAAATATGATGAGTTCATATATATAATGACCTTCCTTCCCTAAGTTCCATTTCCATTGTTTGTCTTTTTATTTCAGCTACTGTTTGAAAAGGTACATTGAAATGCTAGGATGTACTTTTCCACCTTTTTGCTACTTTTAGGAAAGTTACCCTTTAGCTTTTCTGCTCCTAGTTATTATCATGCTGTGTGAAAAATCATTTTTGGATTTTTCTTAGCGTTAATTAATTTATTCATCAATGAAATACAGTATAAATATGTTTTCTTTTTGTAATGTACTAGTTTTTCCAACAAATACAATATATATCTCTTTGTATACTTTTCTTATGTCTTTCAGAATTTATAAAATAAGAAATTGATAACACCTTAACCTAAAGCAGGAGTCTCAGAATCCACTGGTCTGGGGGTCACCACAGGTCCATTCTTGTGGAGACAGGGCCACAGTCTGGGGGGTCTTTACACTCCAGTATTTGCTGAACCCTATTTGACAAATCTGATTTATATTTTGTTGTTTAATGTTATTTTTTAATCTGTGTGTGGTTTTCACTGTGGGACATACTGGTCCTCCTACATGTCTTACTTTTCTTTATAAATAATAGTTTAATAAATAAACAATTTCCAGATCTATCTTTATCTATCTATAAATCTATTAATCTGTTCTATTTACATAATCAGATGTATATCAATGATAAGATGACTATAAATGGAGGGCTGCAGAATATCATGTTACATGGCCACCAAAGGCCCACGTGCCTGCCAGTCCCAGTAGTTAATATGAGCAGTCACTTGGAAAACCTATCTAGACCCAGGGATGTTTTTTGAAGTTTATTTCTGTTTTATTTTTGATATTTCTTGTCTCTAGAACACTTCACAAAAACAATAAAAAAGGTTAAGAAATGAAATTCTAGTATTTTGTTTGATCCACACACAAACCACATGCTGGGATGATGTCATCAGTGTGCGTCCGACAGAAGCAGGTGTAAATCAAACCCCGGTTCAGGGATGATGTCATTAGAAAAAAAAAGGAACTTTTCAACTTGTCAGCTCGGGCTTTTAGCCGGGGGTTTGGGGGGGTTGCTTTACTTTAATTAGGTGCCATTCTTTTCATCCCCAATCCATCCACGTCTCCTCCGTCTTCTGTCCGTCCGGCCCCACAGCTCGGCTGATTACCAGGAGTAGCCATTTACAGTAGGGCTGCAGCTAATTAGTGGGATGAGCCGACAGAAGGATCTCTTCAGCGGCACACTCTCAAGAACCTCTGGCTTTTGAGGAGCAGCAGGGGGGGGTCAGGGTGTCGGGGTGATGGGGAGGATTTCCCTTTTGATTCCGGTTAAAAGACACAACACAGATTTATCCACATGTTTCATCGCTTGTATGTTTCATATTATATACATCAGAGTCTGCAGGTGATCGTTCAGTGTGGAGGTTTTGTTAAAAGGCAGCAAAATAAAGGTTCATAAAAAGAGTTATTTATCTTTTTTTTAATTGTTTACGTGAGCAGATATTTTCATACAAAAAGCATTTCTAAATGGAAGGATAACAGAATAATCCAACTCCACAAATGAAGAAGCTTAAATGTTTCATTAAGACAGTACATTAATAAATAATTAATATATTGAACAACTTAACAATTTGTTGTGTGAATTTTGTCTATTTTTCTTAATATTTACTTTTGGTTTCATTATTTTAAACATGTGATGATCACACAAACTTACCCAACAGCAGAACAAATATAGAAGAAACCCAGATAAATACAGCACTAGCAACAACATTTAAGACACAACAGCTTTCACACAAAGAAAGAAAGAAGAAAAGAAAAATGTGAGAAAAAAAATGTAGAAAATAACAGATATTTTAAAGCACTAGAAACAACATTTTTGGATTTAAAACAATATAGATATATATATATATATGTACAAAATTAATTAAATCAGGATCTTTAAAAAAATTAAATTACACAATTAAAATATGTGAAAAACAAGTTGTTCCTTCATGTTTCAGGATAGCAAGGGACACAACATGATATATTGATTGAAAATCACCAGCAGGTCAGATATGTTTGATGACATTTGAAGTGTGCTCTCAGTCTGATGGTGACACAAGTGTTAGCGCTGGCTTGTTTTTCAAAGTTACAGACGATCCCACAGGCCTCCTCCCTCAGCAGAGGATAGAGCAGAAGCTGCCTGAAGGCGTCACCTCCGCCTCGGGGCTCGAAACATACTTCAGTCGACAGCTTAAGCCTCGACAGAGCAATTACACCATTCTTATGGAGGTAATTGTCAACCATGAATATGAAATGTTTGCCAGGCCCTTCTTTAACAGTGTGTGTGTGTGTGTGTGTGTGTGTGTGTGCGTGTGTGTGTGTGTGTGTGTGTGTGTGTGTGTGTGTGTGTGTGTGTGTGTGTGTGTGTGTGTGTGTGTGTGTGTGTGTGTGTGTGTGTGTGTGTGTGTGTGTGTGTGGATGCTGGCAGCCCCCCAGCTATTGACCATTTCCATTTGAGTTAGTGGAACTGAAGAGGCTTGAAACACCTGATTGTTTACTGTAAACTCTCCACGTGGAAGGATGTGAAGGGACACTCTGGAATTTATTTGATAAGCTCTGACATTGCAGCTGATTTGAATTTTCTATAAAAAATCTTCCATTTAAATATGTTATTTTGCTTTTAATTATATTGCAGTCGGCAGAATGCATAACACTAAACGTGAGCCGAGGTCTCAAGCAGGCACTTTTTCCCCATAATGTGAAATATACCTGCTGGCCTAGCTAACCAAAAACAGCGCTAACTGTAATACATCTGAGGGGACTTTAAAACATCTGCAAACTAAAGGTCAACTCAGTCAACGTGGACCACCGGATAGTTGGCTTGAAATTAAAGTAGATTAATGTTCATGTTGATATCTTGATATAAAAGGATGCTAGTGATTAGAATAAGACAAGGAACAGAATACAAAAGTATAACAGTAACAGTAAAGTTCGATACTTACTTACTTTTTGTTAAACATAAAACGTGTTTGGTCCACGACCAAGAGTGCTAAGATATTTAGAGTCGACTGTAGAAATTCAATTAAAATACATGATTATAATACCTAATATCAACTTTAACTTAAGTGTTTTGATATACAACGTTTCATTGTTTCTCAGCTGAGATGCATCTCGTCATTTTTTTTTTATTTATAATTAGTTATTCTGTAAATTTTAATTGTACCTGGTTTGATTCTTGTCTTTCCTAAAGACATTCATGTCCCACATTCTTGTGCTTTTTACTGCCATTGAAGTAACTAGCAATGGAGTAAAATAACAACAATAATACAAGTATAATACTTATGAAGGAGGTAACAATGCAATAAACAATACAAAATGGGGGGAAATAAATCAATCACTGAGGTTCTTCTGAGAGTTTTGGTTAACTATTACCTGGCTCCCCCCCAGCATGGGAGGACTCCCGGTGGGGGCCGGCTAATCGAAGCCATGTGCTCCCCGCAGGGAAGGCGCTCTTTTCTTGAGTGTTTTTGTTAATGTCCTCGTGATTTATTAGGAAAGAAGCATCAGCTGCTCTTTGTCATGGAGAGACCTGTGCAGGTCCTCTCATTGGATCACCTGGCGGCTGCAGCAGGAGGAGGCACGGGGGGTCGCTTTAGCATAAGCATGAGGCCCAATCTGCTGAGATTGCTCCGCACGGTCGGGGGGCTACCACAGGGCTAATACTGGGGGTCTTTATTTTGGGGCCCTCGCACTTTTTAACACAATTACAACACCACCCTTCTTCCCGATCTGCTGGCCGCATTCATATGCGCCGGGCTCACGGCAGGTAGCTTCAAACCGCTCTGAATGCTTAAACTAATTTGGGGAGTAGTCCTGGCTACAGACCCGAACGTCGGCGGAAGAAGAATGTTCAGCACACAACACAAAAAGCTTGCTTGATTGGAAGGGGTGCAATAAACGGTGCCACACAGGGTTGTAGTGCATGCATAGAGTCCTTCTATGAGTCCGAGCGCTGCTGTAAAGACATTAGCTGATGAAACGCTGCAATCTGAGGATTGTTTTCCACAATTTAAGCTAATAAAACAACGTGTTGAGTCCTCATACATCTGTCCTTATCAATGACAGACAGTTTCAGACAATTCAAGACCGTCTCTCTCTGAGGTCCTGATCACTTCCATCCAAGGTTACTGTGCAAGGGTGAGTGGGGGGAGGGGGTTCATGAACACACCTGTCAGTTAAAACACAGCAGACTCTCGGCCACAGACAGACTTTCATTAGTGATTCCAGTAACATCAATAAAGTTCCGATGGCTAACAGGAAGAGTGTGCGATGAGAACGACAGAGCCAAGGCCACGAGACGTGTCGGGTCAGGATGATGAAGATGATGATGTCATCAATCATCTGAACACACTCACTCGCTGGTGTAGACAAGTCAAGGACGGACTGAATCGTTGTGTCTGCTTGATGAATCGAGGGTTTCGCAGAACTTGGAAGAGGAGTGGTCTGGTTAGTAAATGTACCTGCAGATCATTACACATTCAATTTATTATTTCCTTCCACAGGGAGGTCATGTCTTCTCAAGATTTGTGCACCTGTTTTTAAGCAAAATAAAAATGCATGTTTTTTTGAAAAACATAAGATTAATCACGACAATGAAATTGTTTAATTTACAATCCAATGTAGAGTTCGGATGTTTTAAAAAGATAATAATTTTTTTTCAGATCCTTCTATCTGTCAAACAAACATATATCATTAATAAAGAGATAATGTTAAGGAGGAATTGGAGAAGAAAGAAATCAATTAAATTAATTTAGAATACATTTTCTTAAACTTTCAACATTTTGATTATGTTTTCGCTTCCTATAGTATAGTATCTATATTGTATATTTTTGTTTGTATAGTAGATTTTTTAATGACTTATTTTAAGCGTTCTTTGCAAATTACATATCGTATGAGAAAATGTTATGCATTATCTCATTATCCTGGCAACGTTTTTGTGTTGTTGTTTGCTTTTACTTATAATGTGGTTATACAATTTGTCAACAAATGTGAGTTTTGCTTTTAAATTGTAAAGTTATTTATGTTTTTTAAGAAAAGGAGGTTTAAAAAACATCTGTGAGTGAAAGAGGGCGTTAAACGAGATTTTAGCGCACGTTGTAATGACGTCCAAGGTTTTTTTTACATTTCTTCGGCGACTCCAAGATGGAGCCAAACGTTTCCTCGTTTGATTATCTATGTTGCCATCAACGTCAATCGATCTCGTTTCATGATGAGCGCAACAGAGTGAAAAAGTTGTGATGTGGCGACATCTAGCGGCCACTACTATCAGTAAATCAACTGTTACTCCTGTCTTATTCTAGTGACCAGTAGAGGTCAGTGTTGCTCTTTACTCATATTCGTGCCCGTTTCAACTTCTACTGACGTAAAAATCATCGTTAACAAAGAGCCACAAAAATACACGAGTGGAAGCGATCTGAACGTGTTTGTAAGTAAGTTAGTAAGTAATTCGTATTTATAGAGCTATTGTCAAGACCAGGGTCACAAAGCGCTTAAACAATCAAAAAATACCCAATAAAATAAATACTTAAAAAGTCAAGACAACAGAGAGACAAACACAAGAGTCTCAGAAAATCAAGGAAAAGCCTGAATAAATCAAAGTGTTCTAAAAAAGTGTCTTAGTTCTTGTAAAACATACTCTTAAACTTATACTTTTAAATGTATATATTATTATTTATTTAATTCCATCTTATTCACATATGGACATCTGATACTTCAATCTGAAATATGTGTTTGATTTTGTTTTATATGTTGTGTCAGACATGTGGCGGCTTTATGATGTCCCATGATGCCTTTCATTGATGTGACCAATGGATCCTAGAAGAGCTACTGCAAAAGAAGCGGCTGTCAACAAACAACAAACACGCGAGTGAGTCAGTTGTGTCTTGAAAAAGTCTTGTACTAGTTTATTTATTATTTATTGTGTCAACAAACAACAAACACGCGAGTGAGTCAGTTGTGTCTTGAAAAAGTCTTGTACTAGTTTATTTATTATTTATTGTGTCAACAAACAACAAACATGCGAGTGAGTCAGTTGTGTCTGGAAAATGTCTTGTCTTTGTCTTGGATTATTTATAGAAATTCAAAGTTGAAATGGTTTCAACTTTTGATCGTCTTTCTAGACAGCATTGACCTCAGAGCGCCCAAGGGTTGAACAAACTACAGAAACAACCAATAACTGGCTTCTTGAGTAGTGACCTCCACATCATTGACTGCTGTATTAGGATGATTTATTTAGTAGAAATGGGATGTTATTTATATAATGTGATTTATTTTTGTGCAGGGCAGTGAAAAAAAACGACAAGGGCCGTAGAAAGGTAACACCTTATCTATAATATTGGCTTTGTTTGTCAGTACAGGACAGTCGTCAACATAAACATGAATAATAAGTAATATTACTTTCTTACTTTAAAAGTTAAAGATATGTGTGAGAGTAAAAGCATTGGCAGGACCTCCACTTTTGACATGATTTATTGCAGCAGCCTCTGGTCCATTGTCTGCGAGGGCCTGTGACCGTTCCATCACTGGAGGGTCAGCGAGGGTCCCAGCTGTCAGCATGACGTAGTGTAGGCTCCTGAACCGGCCGACAGATGGACCGTAATGCATGCTGGGAGGTTAATGTGGCTGGTCTAGTTTTACATGAGAAAATTGGATTTTTATGTGGAGTTTTATGGATTGTCAGCATGTTTTGATGCGACAGACTATAGTGAACAAACCTGTTCTGATTTTGTAACTTCTGTAACTCTTAAACTTTTGAATTGAGTGACTCGAGTCCTGCATACGAACTACAAGTCCCAGAATGCGAGCAAGATAAACAACTCACCCCCACGTTTTGCTAACTTCACGTCACCTCGGACTTCTGTCTTGCGATTCACTTGACCAACAATTGAATGTTTTTAGTTTCTAAACCTGTTATTTTTACAATTAAGTGTAAAAGTGTATATATTGTTAGATTGGAAATTATTCATTACTGTTTTTACGCTTTTTGTTCCAAGCTTCAGGTCAGTCTTTTATGCTAACCGAAACTTACCGAATCTTAATGAAGTTATTATCAAACTGAATTTCCAGTTATTTTATATATACAAATATATATTTAATTTGAACGATTGTCATTGTGGTGAGTGTTATGTTACAATTTGTCGCTACAAAGTGAATAATGAAAGTGCACAGTTCCCTCGGTTGCCTACTTTAAACCGCTACCAAACGTAACGATTTCCTACGGTCCCTGAAAGCAGCGCCTGTGCACACCAGCCGTCATCTGCAGCGAGAGCTTTCATTCAGCGAGCAGCGAACAACAGACCAGCTCTCCTGCCCTGTGTGAGTACACTTACCTTCTCTCTTCACAGCCAAACGACACAAACTCTACACACCCACGGCTGCTTTATTCATCTTTGTGTTTTTTACGTTTTTTTTTTAGTTATCTATGTTTATGGTAAAGGAGAGGTTCAGGGACAGCGTGGTCTTTTGTTCTCCCCGGCTGTATTATAACTGAGAAAAAGCGATGTATTTTTTGTTTTATTCCCTCGTTTCTCAGCCAACGTGACACTCCCCAATATTGTGCCTTCTGAGTATTTTTTTTAACATCCCTCGATCATCATCTAGAGTAGACCGATATAAATATTGTTTTATTCAACTCATAATAGTTGTATTTCTGATATGATGGAGTGTGTACTCTATGGTTAAAAATACTAGAGGTATTACAATATAATACCGTTCATTAATGTATTTGATCATCTCAGGACAATACAATAATAATAATAATAATAATAATAATCTCTATTTATATAGCGCCTTTTGTAGACCAGGGTCCACTTCATGTTTAGTCTGATGTTTGTTGTATGTGATTTCTTATGTTTTACAAGTTGACACAGTGAATTTTACGTTTATTTATATTTAGATCATCACTCATTTTTCACTTTCTTTCTACTTTATTTCACAATCGATTGTTAAAATATTTAGGCTTAATAATTCATTTTTGGGAGTGTGAAGAGATATAGCTGGTCCCAGCGACACAGGGCGAGAGACAGGTGCACCCTGGTCATGGAATATATAGGAAAACAACCACCCCTCAGTGGACTATTGATGTCATCAATAAAACACATCCTTAATACATTTAAAATGTAACTTACAATAAAGAGAAATGAAATGGGTCTCGTTGAAAGTGACACTTTAGGTCTGTAATCGTGGAGGCTTTTCCGCTTATTTTCTGGGACTCCTGTGTTGTTCTTGGTGTTATCTTGACCTTTTAAGTATATCTTTTATTGAGTATTGTTTTGATTGTTTAAGCGCTTTGTGACCCTGGTCTAGAAAAGCGCTCTATAAATATAAATTACTTGCTTACTTAATACTTTGTGTTCTTATTTTTATTTTTATGTCCTTATTTTTATCAATAATCGTCTGTATTGTTGTGTTCTAATTGGAATAAAACAATTTCCTGAAGAAGACCTCCTGAGGGTTCAATAAAGTTCTACTTAACCTTAATAAATATGCTACTACTGCCACTTGGGAAAAAAACTATTTACAAATAAAAAGTACTTACATGAGTGAAAATATTTATTTTGTTTTTATTCCAGGATGCTGCGCAGACGAGCAACAAAGAAAAGCTCAGACACAAGGTTGCCGTCTAAAGACGAAAATCATAAATACAACGCACGTCGTTTTTAGACCCTTGAGTGTCGACCACAGACAGCCATAGACAATAAGTACAGAAAGGTGATGTTCATCTTTCTCCAGGTTAGATTTGATTCCTGCTCTGATGTGCTCTGATGACAGCTCCTCGTGACACAGCCGCAGTAAGCAGTGTTATGGATTAAAAACATGCACACAAACACAAAGAGCTCAGTACGCCTCGGTCTTTTAGGCGGAGACACCTCTTCACTCCAATGTCCGTCCCTGCTGCAGCGGCGCCGTGTCCTCGTGTGCCACTGCTAGAACCCGAACGCCACCCCCACGACTGCAGCATGTCGGACCAGGATGACACCGCGAGCGACCTGTCGGACTCCATGGAGATCCGCGAGCTCCAGCAACAATACTTGGATTCGGAAAAGAGCTTCAAGTCCAAAAGCTTGCCCATCCTGAACGGCCCCTGCAAGGCTTCGGAGCCGCCGCTCGTCAACACGAAGCACACTTGTGTGGCGGTGGACGAGTGCTGCGAGCTTCAGGTCAAAACTCCAGACTCCACTCAGGATGAGTCCCCGTCCTCCAGGGCTGACTTCTCCCCCTCCGCGTCCAGTATGGTCGGGCTGAGCAGCTCTCTACCCGTGGAGGGTCGCAAAAAAATGGGTTTCTCCTTCGCCCGCCTCGTCCGCATCCCGGCCAGGAAGTATGTCCGGGTCATCCTCAGAGACTCTCGCTGCTTCCTGTTCTGTATGTGCTACCTGACCTTCATCCAGTCCCTGATGGTGTCGGGCTACCTGAGCAGCGTCATCACCACCATCGAGAAGCGCTACAGCCTTCGTAGCTCAGAGTCCGGCCTGCTGGTCAGCTGCTTTGACATCGGGAGTCTGCTGGTGGTCGTCTTTATTTCCTACTTTGGGGGCAGAGGTCAAAGGCCGCGCTGGCTGGCCGTCGGCGGCGTCATTATCGCCATTGGGGCGGCAATGTTCTCCTTGCCCCACTTCATCTCGCCGCCGTACCAGATCCAGGAGATGAACTCGTCGTCGGGTCACGAAGGCCTCTGTCTCACGGCCAACAACAGCGGGCGTGAGCTGGACATGGGGTCCTGTCCTCGAGACCAAGAGGGCAACGAGCACAACCTGTACGTGGCTCTGTTCATCTGTGCTCAGATACTGGTGGGAATGGGGTCCACACCCATCTACACACTGGGGCCCACGTACCTGGACGACAATGTGAAGAAAGAAAATGCATCTCTTTATCTGGGTAAGTGACGTTTTGATTTGATTAAAAGAACTAGAATGAACTGTAAAATACTTTCATGTAAATGCTCTAAAGACCAAAGGTCCTGCTCAGTTCTAGGTTCTTCTTCTCATGGTTTACATTCAAACTGTGATTTACAGACAAGAGAAACTTTCTTTTTTTTCCAGCTTTTTATCCAACATTTTTGGTCAATTAAACCATCATATCAGATTAATTATTTTTAATACGGAGCTACTTTGAAAGGTTAATGGACGATACATATTCCTCTGATAATCTGAGATCCGGTATCTGAAGTAGTAGTCATAGCAAAGGAATTCCCAGGTTAACCAGGAGACATGATCTAAGTGATACTGCAGTTCCTCACCATATACACATAAAATTCTCATAAAACATTTTTAACATTGTGGTGCGGTCTCTGGGTCAAGGTGACCCGGAGGCCCGAGAACGAATGTGTTTATGGTATCTCTTGTGTTTCCTCTGGGTCAAGGTGAACGACCTCCTCACCTTGACTCACCTAGAATGCACAAGGGTTCAAGATTTGGGTTTTGTCACTAATTATAAATAAAATAATATCATGGCACACAAGAACAAACTGAAAATTCCCAGGTGTCCCGGAGGTGGTCTGATGTCCTTCTGAAGCTGACTCTGATCACTGCAAAAGGGATTTTCTACATTGAAAAATGAACAGAAAAATATTCGCCTCTGTCTCTCTTACTTTGAAATGACACCTAAAGTTGCATTACTGTTATACATAATGAATTAGAGGTCATTTTACACATGCTTTTTATTTGTAATGGATTTTTTATATGTACTGGTATCAGTTTTCTTTGCAGGGTCTCTGGATTCTTACTTAGGCTCTGCATAAGCAATTTTACCCTTGTGTTATCTCAGGGTCAAGGTGACCTGAAAGCCCGAAAACAAATGTGTTTGAGGTATACCTTGTGTTGTCTCAGGGTCAATGTGACACGAAAAGCCTGTTCATCTTGACTCGGAGACAACACAAAGGATAAAACAAAATTTGTTCTTGGGTCTTTGGGTGGCCTTGACCCTTAGATATAACATGGGTTCAATTTGTGGTTTTCAGTTAATAGACCTTCTTGAAAAAACAAGGTCCTATCTAGTTCTCACTTTGCTTTATAGTGCTTTAGTTTATCCTTGGCCACATTTTCTTGTTTTGAAAGGCAATTAATAATTAAAGAAACGACAAAAGTCCTAAAACAAAAACCCTATATTCATGTTTTGAGACTAAAACTGGACAACAGAACTAAAAAACAAAATCAAATTGTTGTAGATGATCTTTGACCTCATGAGGACCACGTTAATACCGGTTTTTCCTCGGAAACTTAAAGTGGAATGGCTGCATCTTAACTTTGAGCAATATTAGTTGAGAAGACCTCTTGTCAGGAAGTTTTCTGGATCTTTTCTAATTAAGGTGTTCCAGGCATGTCTAATTAGGAGGAGTCCCCAGGGCAAACCCTACACTCTGGAGGGATCGCATCACAGTTGACTGGGGGATGCCTCAGTTTTCTGAAGAGAAGCCCCCACAACCTGACCCTAGAAAATGGTGGCATTTCAATGAGATGGCTGGCCTTGAGTTGTGAATAATTTGCTATAAAAATTCATTTTGTTACGCTTGCAGAAAAACATGGTGGCAACCAAGGTGAAAAAATGATAGAGTAAACCTAAGGTGACCTTTAAAAGCGTGGCTGATTCCATTCTCCGCTGCTGTTTACTTGCAATCTCTAGACATAGTTATTCTAAAGGTACATTGGCATGTGTTTATATACAGTACACACCCAATTAAGATATTATACAGTGCAGGGACACACAATTTGTATATGAAAAACAAGTATTTTGTGAATGGTGGCCATCCATGAGGTCATTCCATTTTTGCCTTTAAGGACCATCATGTTTTTGTCAAGATAATTCCATCTCGTATTCACTAATCACACAATTTCAGTACAACACAATCACAGAAATATCTTAAGGACTTACTAACTAGTGATGAAGATAATAATGGTAGTGATTGCAGTAAACGTTAACTCAAGAAAAGGTTATTTTTCTGCTAAAACACATATCTGTATTCCACTGTGTTCCTTCCTATCCCAAATATCCAGAAAAATAAACTACACACCAGACAAGAACTTGAGTCTCAAGAGTTTAAAGTAAGACAGGATTACAGTTTTTCATTTTAAAAATAGATAATTGGGAGATTAGTATTGGATAAAGCTCACATCAAACCATGACCCAAAGCAGAACCGGTCAACAGACTGTTTATCCTTCTTTTTTCTCTTTTCATCCTTTATTAATTTGTTATTTTCTACGGAGCCCCGGACATGACATGGAAAAAAATAAAATAAAAAAAGCTTGTGGCCAGGAATTAATTTGACTCTTTTCATTCATTAATGGAACATTACCCTGTTTAAGCATCAGCCAGTATAGCTCATGGCTACAGTATCACCTCAAAAATTGTTTTTAAAATCCTTTAAGAGGCAATGTTTTCAGAAATAACTTAAAATCAAAAAGAGGCTTATTCAAGTTTTTTTTTCTTTTTGTTTAGACATTATTTATATTCTCACACTATTGACACCGGAAAGTTTAGTGTGAAAAATGTACTACACTAATATTACTGCCATTTTTTAGACCAGAGGAGAGGTATTACATTGTAATTTGTTAAAAATCAGAACATTTATACAGAACCAACCTTGAAACAGGGACTTTTGGTTGTAGTTTCCAGTGAAAGTAAGTAAGTAAGTCATTTTTATTTGTATAGCGCTTTTCCAGACCAGGGTCACAAAGCGCTTAAACAATCAAAACAATATTTTAATAAAGTATGTACTTTAAAGGGCAAGATAAAACTGATAACACAACAGTTTGCTCAGAAAAAAAAGAAAAAAAACAGAGTTAACCTTATCTGCAATGTTTAGTTATACCTCAAAACCATGTCTTTTATTTAGAATAATAACTATATAATTCTGTACATCACACTTAGATATATATATTTTAAGTATGTAAAAAAATAACAATAACCAGACTGGTCTCTAACCTGGAATCTTGAGGTGAAGTGTTGAGTGCTGTAGCCATGAGCTATACTAGCTGATGATGTGAACAGATCAAACTGCAGTTCATAAATGACAAGATTTAAGCCACAAAATAAATATTTTTGGCCACAAATTAGTTTTGTTTTCTTCACCATGTCATGTCTGGCATCTGTAATTTTCGGCTTGAATCTCTGCTTGATTTGTTGCAGTTGTGTATATGGATATTCATTTAAAGTTGACAAACATTGTTGGATTGGAGGTGAAAACATTCGCACAGTATTTCCCAGCAGCCTGATATAACTCGGAGCCGTGCTTCCCCTTCCACTGAATCGAATTATACTCACCGAAGTGCAAAGTCAACCTTGAACCAGCAGCACAAGAGATCTGTGTGATGGTGGGAAGCAGAACTAGGTTGCGTATGATAAATGGACTTGTGTGTGTGTGTGTGTGTTTTAGTGCAACTACTGTGTCCTGAGGTTTGAAAGTGTCCATGTGAGGCCAGCAGCAGTAAAACAACATGAACTCATCTGAAAAAGAAAAAAACTGAGCTGGTGTAAGAATGTTCCCCTTTAAATCCATCACATGTTTCTACACAACCCCCTCCCCGCTCTCCCAGTATATGAAGCTTCACCGGGCTAAATGGTTTTGAGCGTCTGCTGCCTTGAACATTCATATCATATCTAGTGAGCGACGCGGAGGAGAGTGCACGATTACGGCTGTAATCCTCCTCTGTGTCGTTGGGTTATTGGGGCATGGGGCACCCCTCAGTCTGTTGCAGGGTTTCGCACAGATGGCCTCCCTGTTGTGGCTCCTTTACACTGCTATACATTAAACTCTTCTTAAACGATAACGTGTAACAAAGCCACACGACCGAGTGTAACGTCGTTAACTGCCCTTTCTGAAGGAAACAATCGCCGCACTGTGTTGTCCAGATTCTGAGCCCGGAATGCTGAATGTTGGGAATTTTCGCTTCACAAATGACCTAAATATGTGTGGACGGCGTCTTTTTTTTTTTTCCCTGTGGAATTGAGACTTGTACTTGTTTGTGAAGATTATGTGTGAAGTTCTCAGTCAAAGGTCACTGTTGTAACCAGGAACAGACTCTTTGCTGAAACTGGACCAGTAATCCCTGCAGGACCACGAGGACGGAGTAGAATTCTGTACTTTTTGTCACTCCTGTGTTACAGTTTCGTCCCCAAAAAACGGTATTCATTTTCATCATCGTATGAGTTTTTCATGTACAGAAATACATCATTCATAGGTGACTTGTACTATAGGAATGTTTTTCAGTTTCAGGGACCAGAGAGAAGGCAGCAGAACAGTTCTCGATTAAGTAAAATTGAATAATTAAATAAGGAATTATAATTATAAATAAGAATATTATATCAAAATGAAGAGTCACGTATGTAATTTGTAAGACCGTTGGCTTCTAACATTTTGACGTGGACCTTGTTTTTGCACTATTGGAAACTGTTACTACTGAATTATTTAATAAAAAATTGCACATTTATTAATATTAGTTTACATTGTGTTACTGGTAATTATGTTTAGTTTGGTTACAATGTTTTTTGACTCAACATTATTACATTATTACATTATTTTATTTCTTAGTTAGTTACTCACCCGTGTGGTAAAACATGATTGTAAAATACTTTACGAAAAAGTTAAATGCTGAAAAACCGATATAATAAAAAAGAAAACACTATTGTGTATCAATTTAGAGGTTCAGACCAGCACTGATGTGACTTTGTACATTATTCATATACTGTAGTTGTGTCTGGTCAAAGGTTGTTGGTTCAAGGTCTCCCCTGCTTTCACCCTAGTTAGCTGGGATGGGATTCGGCTTTAATGAATGTAAATTATTTTAATAGAAAGTAATAAAATACAAAATTAGACACATTTAATTTAGTAAAATTCTCATATCAGAGACCCAAAATGAATACACTGAACTGACCAGAGTGTGTCTGACAATCAGTCAAACAATGACTAGTCTAATGTAAAAGGCAAATACATGTATATTCTATTTATTATAATTACATTTTATAGCATTTCTGCAGCATTTACATTTTTTTTACTGTCTTTGTATGGTCATGATCGTTCTTCACTGTTGTGACATGCATAATACAAAAGTAAATTTAAGAAAAAAAAATCGACTATAAACAAAAAAAAGTGACTGGATAATTATGTGTTCTTGCATCTCTGAGCAAAGCAAAGATACGTGTTATTATCATTTGTACAGACATTTATCATCAAAGAAATCAAATCTACATCAAATATTACTTCGGGATGTAAGTCTACTGTTTGCTGGTGGAAATACCTAGATGCATTATAAAGATGGTTGTACTATATTCCATCCACATCCACGTACAAATGTTCCATGACCATGTTAACTGCAACGACACACGGATCTGGTCGGTCCTTGATGGCTGTCGCTGAAGACAAAAGCCAGAGTGGACCTCGGTGGTCTCTAATGGACTCCACACATGTATAATTGATGTGTTCTCGTGAGCTGCTTCTGACACGGACGCGATATGTTATATTTCCTCACGCACTCCATGTTGTTGCAGGTGTTACGCCGCTCTGTCCCATATTTTAATATTTGATTCTCTGTTAAGCCAAGTAATCGGATCCTTGTGCCACGGAATTATTAGCGGACATTTCTTAAAACCAACTCTGGGATGGATTTCCACGTTTTGTCGCTCACGTCACATGAGTTGAAACCACGGATTATTACACGGCAACTAGCTCCGGTGCTGAGCTCTTCATCACAACATGGTACACCTAGAGCATATTCACAGCAGAGTCCGGCGCCCCCTCCATCGATCTGCTCCTGCGTGACAAGGAGCCTCTACAGCAGAGCTATTGAAGCTGCCCAGAAACAAACAAGGAGAACGCGACCTCAATCACGACCATCTCGGCCCCTTCTTTGCACTGGCGTCACCCGCAAACAAAAGCGGGCGAATGTATCACTGGACTGAGTCAGCTGTCAAAAGCAAAGAGTCGGTGCAGATTGCAATCAAAAGCAAGAGGGATTTGGGGGTGAGAAAATTGCCACTTTGACCTTGATAGCTGTTGTCAGCAAACTCTGAGAAAACACTGTTTGTTCCAGCGAAAGCAGCAGAACAGAGACGTGCTCTGACATGTCAGAGTCAGTCTGGCGGAAAAACAGCCCTGATTATTTTTTTCCTCTTTCTGACACTTCAAATAACCATGGTAACTACATTTTAGCTTTATGAGCCAAATGTTGGAGATGATTGAGCTGCTCCTGGATTCTCTGGTATTCAGAGTATTTCAGTGGAAGTCAAGGCTGGAATCAGCTATTCTTTTAGTCAGACTTTCTATTTAGTGAATTATTTCATTAAAGATGGATATGAAAACACACAGTTGTCCATCAGCAAGTCGTTCAATTTCACTTCTCTGCCAGTCTTTGAAAGATGCAGGCCACCCATAGCTTCAGGATGCATGCCTTAAAAGTTCCCCCCGGCTTTTCACCCCCCGTTCCATTAATCTAAACCCCATCTCAATTTTATGTGGCTCGAAGGGGAGGAGTTGTGCTTTTGAAGGACACCGTGGATACGGTGAGGGGAACCTCTGGTACCCTTGAAGAAGTCAATGTGTGTGTGTGTGTGTGTGTGTGTGTGTGTGTGTGCGTGTGTTTGTGTGTGGGGTGGTGCCATCCTTACGTATGCATCCAGTCTATTGGAGCCCCCCCCAACCTTTCCCATCTCTGGCCTCTAGGAATGCTCACTGTCTGCACTTAGTGTAGGTTACTTTTTGTTGAGCAGAGCTTCATCCATATTTCAAATCAGGATCAGAAGGTCTGTGGTTAAAAATGTACGGCCATTATCCGTCTTCCTCATGTCTGGGGAGGTGCTGTCAATGCGGCTGTTGAAGACTATTTGTCCTCATCGCTTTTTTTTTTTACATATTTGGATGAATAACTTCTTCAAGAAGTACATCATTATTTGATGTTGTTTTGATGCATCTGTGGCAAAGGGATTTCTGCATTGATCAATAATCCATATTCTCTCAAGTTATTCTTGGATCACTCTGACTTGACTTGTGATTTGCAAGCAAATGAATCCCCAGAGACCACCAGGTTGCATGTTTGTGTAGTTTAGTTGTGGTTGCCACTGGTGGGCTCTCGCTGATACGCGAGGACAGCATGAATAACAATCGTCTGATGTTCAGATTCCGACGAATAGAGGTTGTGCTTCCTCTGGATACAGGAAATTAAAATATTTTCAGTCAGTTCACAGTGTTGTCCTGGGGTGACAAACTTACTGATCAGTCTCGGGTTAAAAAAAGTATATTTACCAAACTGTAAAAGTATAAGTTTGATTGCGATATTCAAAATCTTGTTCTATCGCAATTATCTCTGTTTTTTCTCCCTTGAAATCTCTTTCCTTCAATGTCAGTGTAACTAATATTAGTCTCTGTATAATTATTGATGTACATAATCTCTATAAGACTGATATATTTAAAGGTCACCATATTAACATGAACATTTACCCACTTTTGATGTGTTTAAAACATCTAACATTTAATTCGTAACGTATAAGTAAGTACAGTCATTTTGTTCAATTTTGTTATGGGTTGAGTGTTGAATAATGAGAGTATTTTAGAGCTTCTAAATAGCGTTTTTCTTGCATCTCGTCCACGATCATGTCGCGTCTATTTGTAATAAAATTCCATCTCTGTTTGCACCCCAGCTAAGCTAACACTACTGTTGGCTTATTTAAGGTTTATTGACAAAGCTGTGTCTCGTGTGAATCGTATCCATGTTGCTTGCACGTTCATCTCGTGTTCCTCTCATATGATGAAACAAACTTCATGTTCAACATTTACATTGTTGATGTAAAGGCCTCGGCATAAAGCAGCCATTGACTGCACAGCAGCTGCCAGCAACAGTTGTACTTTCTTACGCTGACTCGTGTCATAAGGTCACAGAGTGCAAACTCTGTATACATCCTGGAGAAAGTGACACACATGAGGTGTACCCCAAGTCTCCGTCTTGAGATTCAAGCTGATTAAATGGTGACTCGCACAGAGAAACACTGGGCCCCCAGAAGTAGAGAATTGTTTATTTACCAAAGAGGCGAGGATTCAGGAATTTGGGAAGAGGAGTTTTATTAGCGGCAGGTACATCCTGAACTCTGCTCTGCCCGAATGTTTTCTGTACCTCCCCTGTTAAATTTAGAACAGTCACGCTCAGTCTTCGCTCATGTGTCTTCTCAAGAATATAAGACCACCTTGCTACCCCCGCACTAACTTTAATGAACTCCTTATCCTAAAGTGTTTCCGAGTTCATAGTTTGAGCTCAGCGTTGTACACGGCTTCAGTGGTACATGCATGCAATAAACGTAGAACATGCCTTGGTTGGTTATTCTTTACTTTCTTAAAAGTCGTGTCATTCAAAGTGTAGAAGATAAAGCTGTAAATGTAAGAATTACGAGTTACATAATACATGGTTCATATTAATATAAATACAACGCTTTTTTTTGTACTTTTGTCTGGAAAACTCCACATGGAATCCAAACCTTACATTTTAAATTTTGAGCAAAATTAAAAGATATATCAAAAGCATATCAAAATGATGCTTTTAATGTCTTAAAGAATAGAATGATCATTTATTTTAATTTTAACTTAATTTATCCCACAGTTATACATTTTATATGCTGCAGAATTACCAGTGATTTAAATTGGTTTCTGTTTATGTGTCGAGTTAAAGTCTGAATCTTTAATTATTGATCATATTGTCCTCGATCAATAAAGGCAACCACTTGATTCCAAAATGGAACAACCTTAAGACATTCCCAGTTGGGTTTAAAATTTCTTTACTGAACAAGTTGTTCAGAAAATGTTAAAAACCAACATTTTGCTTTTGTCTTACTTTAAATTTGACTTTTGCATCTGATTTTGCCAAAACAAACTCTTGCTTTTTTCCCAAATTCACCATATAAACAAAATCCTTTGAAGGAAATCAATTATCTTTTTGTACGGTTTTCTTGTGTGAAGTCATGCTTGTACAACAACCTTCTGTCATTGCACTGTATATAGTTCTATGTGTAAAAAAGAGTGTTGACTCTGAAAGTTCTTTGCTGCTCCAGCTTTTTGCTGTTTTGTGAGGACATGATTGTTGGAGTCATGGTTGAGATGTTTTGTGCTTAACTTCAAACTTTATTGGCCCAAACAGCATTCTTTATTTAACCTGTCATCAAGATGATTTATTATAAAGGCGTCAAGTAATCTACAACTTGCAATTTTCTTCCTGCAGAACTCCTCCTTTCCTGGTGTTCTCTGCTGTGCTTTTATTTACCCTGAGCTGTTCTGCTGAGCACCGACAACAGCAAAGCCCTAATGTGCACAAACAAACAAGCAGAAAAAACTGCAACAGTAGAGATCTTCTCTCTTGGAGAGTCCAACCTCTCAGATTACGTTCCAGGATTGGTTCGACCCTGCTGGCACCACAACCAGTGTTGCAGCTTGAGTCGCGCTTGCTCTTTGGCGTTTACCCTCAGGTGTTACTGCACAGGTAACATTGAATCAGCGCACGCATGGCTACTCCTGCTGCTCTGCTTTATTTGTTAGCGCTGATGACTCAAGGCCCATTTTTTTGTCTCACTGAACCTGCAACTTTAACAATCTCACCGTAATCATTTTCCATCTACGGTGGGACCGGTGGAGTGAGACGGTTCAGGCGAGTGTGGGAGTCTGATTTGTTTCCACAGGCCGAGTTATCGAGCGCCACAGCGCGCGGAGGTGTTGTGACCCGGGAGTTTTGTCACCGGGAAGATGCCGCGAGAAGTCTGCGCTGGCACGAAGAAAGCTTATGTTTGTGCCTCAACATAGCCGCTGATTTCGGGATTAATTAGAATTATAGTTACAATCTGAAGGATGTTAGACTTTGGATTCTATTAAATATAAAATTAGTAAATGTCATCTGCTCTTTTGACGGATTTAATGTTTTTAATAGATAGATGGATGAATAAATGGCATCTATAGCTTGTATATTACTATTGAATTTGACACGTGCGAAGCACAGATACTGACCTTTCTCCGTGTATGTATTTGTGTTTAAATCCGGGCACTCCGGTTTCCTCCCACAGTGCAAAAGCATACGGAGGTTGATAAGGAACTTGGGGAAATTGACTGTAGGTATGTGTGTGTGGTTGTGTGTCTTTGTGTGGGACAAAACTGGCGTCCTGGCCTGTCCCCCGTGTCTCACCTGAAGAAACTGGGATGGGCTCCAGCCCCCCCCACCTCGCATTCATGGGATTAAGTGGCTGAAAATGAATGAATGAATTTGACATGTCCTTGTTGTCCGGGGGCTACATGTGGCTGTTTTTGTATTTATTTAGGCCATATCAATCAGAATCAGAGACTTTTATTGCCAGTGTTGTAAACACAAAATGTTGGTTTTTTTATGGTGTGTACAGAATAAAATGGAATAAGATGAAACACAAAATAAGCAGTAGATAAACCAAACCAAGCGACAAGGCAGCCGTTCTGCGTATTAAAAGTATTACGTTTTTCATTTAATATTTGTTGACTTTTTATCATGTTATTATATTCAATATTTATTTAGCTTTTTACCTTTAAGTCTTTTATTTGCCCTGTTGTAGTGTTTATTGATCCTTAAAATAAACTGTATACAAATTTTGACATGTTCTTATAGTGAGTAATTAAATAGGAAATTACATAAAGAACATGAATGAAAAAAACATTTTTTTCTCGACCGTTTGCACTCAACTACTTTACCATGTTTAATTCATTCCATCATATTAAGGCTTCATATTGTTTGTTCCATCTGGCTTCTGGCTGAACAACAACAACTCATGTTGAAAATAATTTTATTAGCCTCCCTTCAAGATAAGTGCGAAACTTGTGGAAGTTAAAGACTTGTTTCTGCAGTTAAAGAGAAGATTCAGTGACCATTAAATGTTATCTTGGACCAGGAATTCCGAGTACCATGATGTTTCAGGAAAAAACTCCCTCCTGTTGTTCGCCCTCCAGAGGTGGACTGGTTATTGTTCTACTTGACCCTGGTCCTGAAGAGGCGGCAGTCGATGGACAAATTCCTCTGGAGGGAGTTTATGAGCTTGAATGTTCGTCGACACAAAACCATGTAGGCAACTTTGCAATGAATCATTGAGAAATAAACATACTGTAGGGACACGTGTCGCTGACATTTACGCTCTTGATATTTGCATTCTCTATTTACATAGACTGGTATTTACATTGATGCACTCTGATATTTACATTTTCAGACCTCCGTTTTGACACCAATTCTAACACCAGATGGTTCACTTTCACAGAACAATTGTTCCAATTATTGTGCTATAAAGAATATAAATGTTATTATTTATTATATCTCCTGCCTGTTTTTCTTTGCTGCACCGAGTGGGGGTGGTTGTTGCTTGCAGACGTCTGAGGAAATAGCTCCAGACTTTAAATACAACTTGACGGAAACACACATCAGACTGAGGCTCTGTGACGGACAGATAAGTGAGCGTCTGGATATATGATCATGCTGGTAAATGTGACATGAAGCCGGTTTATGTAACACAAGTCATTATATGACGATGTAATCTTGGCTCACTGTGTGTTGACATGAGCTGGTGATGTGTGACTTATAAATGTTGGAAAATGTGTCAAATGCTACGGTTTTATGCCATTAATGTGATCAACACAGAGACGTTTCAATATATGACGAATCAAGTTTGAAGAAAATAGCTTCTTTCTCAGCCTCCAGTCAAACTTCATTACAGGTTGCATTATATTATATATTATATTATTTGACCAGAACAGAATCTTAAAAAAATACAAGAAACTGATTTTAGTTACTTACAAAAATGACATGAATATGCTTCACGATATTCAACATCATAATGAAGAAACATTTTATATTTAAATAACATTAAATTGAATTTATTACAGTTAAAATATTGTTAGAGATGTTTTAGAATATTTCGATTTTAAGTAGTTAATAAATCGCATCCAATTAATATACTAGAACAATAAAGTTAATCTCAAAAATCATTTGACAGACCCACTAAAATGATCGGACGCTGACCTGTCTATGAAAATCAAACTGCTGTTTGTCTGCTCCTGTCTATGCTCTCTTGGTCTCAGTTTATAAGCCTAAAATGAATTGTTGTCCAGCTCTAGAGGCGTGGCTTGGGGAGAGTCTGAAGAAAGGGGGTCATAATTTTTAATTAAAAGAAACCCCAATATACCTCTAATGCAAAATACCATTCAAGCTATGGATAGTAAACTGAAGTTTTCACAGTGAGGATGAATGTCGGAACAAGGTCATGAAATAATACAAAAATCCAGAGGAATACTATGGTAAATGTTAATGTATCGAGATGTGAAGAGACGAACAAGATTGAAAGGTTTTATAAGTCTTTAGAAGCTTTAATGCTGATGCTTTCTGAAGAGAGAAAACCACTGAAATCCACAGTCTGAAGTGTTCTGTAGTGCAACGTTGATGACTCATCGAGCACCTTGTTTCCTCCTCAAGGTAAAACAAGATGAATCTTTCTTTCACATGAAGGTTTTCTCACTTAAGCAGAACCTTCTGAACTCAAATCTCATTGTGGATTTTAACAGACGTCACTTGACGCTTTATTAGTTTTGTTATATTGTGTTTTGATCTCAAATGTCCCCAATGCGGAAAGAATAGAAGTATTATCATCATCACCTCCTTCTTCTTATGGAGTCTCGACTGTCGCTGCAGAAAATAGTCTTTTCTTATTGTTGCCAAGGAAATTGAGCTGGTCCAGGCGGAGATGTGACGCCGTCAAATATGATTAGGAGAATGGATTGAGGATCCGGCTGTTTCCGTGATGTTTTGTAGGGATATTCGTGCAATTGAATGCGATTGACTTGTGTCTTTCCGACGGATGCCGAGGTTGATGACGCGCATCATTCTTGCTGCAGGTGCCAGCTCTCGGCGTCGTCACTCTGATTGACTCGCCACACTTGATGTATTGACACCATAATGGAGCTGTGGTTTCATCTGGTTTTACAGCCGTTGCCTTATTCAGCCAAACTCAACAGCTGCAACATTCACTTTCACAATCTTCAGTGCTGGATCTTTTTGCAGACACAGAGCGTGATAATACGACACTCTCGCTGCGTAATGTGCAGCTTGGAACTCTGCATCTAGTGTAACATCTTAAGACATTTTTATTCATGCATTTCCTTGATTTTCCTGGAACTCCTGTGTTATTCTCGCTGTTATCTTGACCTTTTAAGTATATATTTTATTGAGTATTATCTTGATTGTTTAAGCGCTCTGTGACCCTGGTCTGGAAAAGCGCTCTATAAATATAAATGACTTACTTACTATCTATATACAGTGTATATATATATATATATATATATATATACACGTGTGTGTGTGTGTGTGTGTCTATGACACTATAGAAGCTGATACTATAAAAGTGTATCAGTGCCATCGAGTGTTAATATTTCAAATGTTTAAAATTGTATTCCATTATAATACGTTTTATTTAAGAATTTTAATTAAACGGGTTCAATGTGTTATATGTTGAATAATTGAATCATTAATTTGTATTTTTAAAAGTTAAATTTGTTTTTATTTTTTTATAATTTATTTTTTTTAAAAGAAAGAAAAATCGAAATCATTTCTGTTTTTGATTTGATGTTTATTTTTATTTGAATTCCAATGATCTAAATGTACTATTTACAAATGTGTAGCCTTTTAAATTCAATATAAAAAGGTTGGTATCATAGTGGCACCTGAATCAGAGTACCAAGCTTGATCCAACTTTTAGCAAATCATGATGGCACTGTTGTATGGAATTTAATTATTTATCATTGGATCAAAACTCAATTAATTAAAAAATATTGAAACATGGAGCGAAGGAGGAGTTTGACGGATGCAGTATTGGGAGTGAGAACGTTCTGCTGTAAAACACTGGGAACATGCTCAGATGTTCTTTAGAATTAAATTACCTTGAATCGGGCCACATCGGCATACACCATCTACATCTGGAAAAACATTTTCTTTTACATTTAAAGTTGATTCTAAACCACATATTGTACTTAAATTCATCGTTTTATTGTCTAATGCAGTGTTACGTTAATATATGTTGATATATATGATTTATATTCAGTTATTCATAGAGAGATCTTCAAATGTCTTCAGATATGTTGGTCATGTACAGAGCCGGACATAATTTAACCCAAGCATCTTTAATAGTTGTTTAAATTTACACCTGATGAAGGGATGAACTCTTCAGTAAAAGAGTGTGTTACGAATCTCATCAGTGCTGTCAAACACATGTATTTCACACTAGGACGACAAGAATAGTCCAGAGAATTCAGAAAATATACACCCATAAATTATCACTCATAAATTATCACATGACACGTTATATGCACATTAATTATGAAACAATCATGTGATGTTAATGATCAGAAGACATGTTCTTCTCTCTCCTTTTCAATCTCAGTACATATCTTGTCTGATCAGCTGAAACGCTTGTGATATTGTGATTAAAGTAAATATATTTTTGTGAAAAGTGTTGAAGTAAAATGTTTGAATGTAATTGAAAACACTACAATTGTACAAATTATACAAAAGTATTACTCCAAGTGTATGATTGTTTAGAAGCTCACAATTTTACCGAAACCGAAGGATACATCATTTGGGTCCTGCTAGTTTGCTATCAATTCAGGGTGAGTGAGATATTGATTAGTGGGTCCATATCCTCCGACCGTGTCTCACACCTCCACAGAACACAGCCGGCATACAGATGACAGCAAAAGGTCAGCGAGCGGTATAGAGGAGAAGTATGTCGGCTGAAAGAGGCAGGAGCGTCTTGTACCCCAGACTGAGTTGACAGGAAAAGTCTGCCGGGTGGTCCGATTGAGCATTTACAAGTGGAACCATCTACGAGGTTTCTGATCGTTTGATGGTCCGTCTGGCGGTTTTAGTGGCGGGGCGGTACCAGTCCGTGCCGACTGCCTGCACGCCAGGATCAAAGTTCTCTACTCCACTCCATCCATTTCAACATTCACCACTTCCAGAATCCTAATGCCACGCTGGTCCGGCGCACACGATGCTGCTCGACTGGTTAAGTTACACGATGAAATCAAAACCTCGTCTCGTGTTGGTGACGCATTCACTGTCGGTCCTATTGTGTCTCTGCCAAGGAGGTTAATGATTGCACTTATTTTTCTTTGCAAAACAAAAGTAGTATTTCTTGTACAAGAGAATTGATTGAAACAAGATGTGAGAAAATGTGACAAAAAATTTAATCAAGCACCAATATCTGCAGTTTATGTTTGGTGTAGTATGTACTGTTTATGTCGAATAGACCCCACGGGTCTTATGTTTTGAAGGATTTCAAATCCATCTTTCTAGATAAAAATAATCGATTCAATGCTTAACCATTGTGTTGTCTCAGTTCAAGGTGAGCAACCTCAATCACTGCATATGTCTTTATGGAAGCCAGGGACTTCACGTTGATCCACAGGCAACACAAGGGATACCACTAACACATTTGTTTTCGGCCCACAAGGTCACTTTGATCCTGAGATAACTTAAGGGTTAAGTATCTTTTCGTTAAATAAATTCAAATTGTCAAATTCAACCATTAAATGTCCTTAAAGCACTGATGTACTTACATATAAATGTGACTCTTTATAATACATACTCTAATATAATTTATTGGTATTTTAATTGCTGCAAAAGTAGCTAATAATGAAGCTGAAATAGTCATGGATAGATATCCAACTATTGAGGGAAGTGAGCTGCTTGGCAGAGGTCTGCTCTCTGCCAGCAAAACAATAGATTCAGTCATTTATGTAAAATTGGTGTTTCTCACATGTTTGTGTCAGAAAGGCAGAGCTCGTAATCCCTCAAATCTGAAAAGGAAGTTAAACTTGTCCGTGGGTCACTCGGTTCACTCCGCTCATAATCAGATATCAGCTACAACTCCCCTTCTCAAGACTTTTGAACATAAACTGCTCTGGCACTGCGGGGATAAACCATCTAAGACTTTAAAACCCTATACGTAAGGGGAATGGCTTTATTGATCCTGTTTTTTGAGAAGCGTTAGTCGCTCTCACTGCTGCAGTGTGGAGATGATGGTTCAGCTGTCAGACGTCTGAATACACTCCATCGGATTATTGTTTTCCATGATAATTGGACCGTGGCAGCACTAGACGCCCAATATTTACACTCACTTTTCTTATTATTCGGAAAGCTTGAGGCGATTTGTGCGGATTGTCTGTGTTGTATCCCACTTATCAGCAGGTCCTACAGTGCTGGATGGAGCTTTTGATTTCGTTTTTTATCAACATAAAGTGAATTTCTGATTAACGATCAATTCCTTCTAGATAGTTCACGATTGTAATCAACGTGTGAGACCCTAGCATCTAAAAAACATCTGTCAACACCAGGGGTCTCAAACTAAATATGCTGGAGGGCAATTTAAAACTAATACTTCTCCAGACTGGGCCTGAGGCTGGAGGTTCTGCAGCGTATAATTGTCTTTAGGTTTTCTTTTCTCCACAAATTTAATTTACATTGTGTCTTGTAAAAAACAAGGGGTGTGTATTGGCAAGAATCTGGCAATAAGATACGTATCACGTTAGTTACAATGATACGATATATTGCAGTACTTTAGGAACGACAATATATTTATAATATCGTCCGAATACTTGAGTCTGGTGTTTTGCAGAATTTACCGACCACATGATGAAGTCGTAACCGCTTTAATTTGTTTCGAAACCAAAGTCATCAGCTTTAAAAGCGGCTGGAGTCAACAGTATCCTCTCGTCCTCAGTCACCACCAGGATCTCACTGGATTTTATTGTACCTCACGTTGAACTACAACAGAGAAATGAAATATGACACCAATATTTGTATGTTAATTGTCAAAGTAAAAAAAAAAAAATATATATATATATATATATATATATATACAGTATATAAATAATGCACAAAATCAGATATTGGACCTTGTTTTCTCTTATTTTATAATTATTATTTTTATTCTTTGATCTCATGGCACCTCTGCTGCTACAACTGAACGTGCACGAGTGTCCTCGCACGTGCACGTCCGAGGCCACGGCCCGTGTGTTCGCCCTCCAAGTAAACCTGTAAGGTCAGAACGTGTAAGAAGACACTGCCTCGTCAGCGAATTTCCCTGACAATGTTATCGTTCCCTTATCTTTCATTGTCTTTATTTTTCTCGTCCATCGGGGGAAGGTCAAATAACTGAATGGATCTCAATAACGTATAGGTTTTCTTGTGGTGTCCCTCTTTGACACTCGGATCATTTATCACACACACACACACACGCACACGCACACGCACACACACACAACCCCTGCAGTTATGCTTTCAAACAATCTCTATTATTGATCAGTGCAGCGCGGCAAATCAACAAACGTGATATTGCCTTCTATTTATCAAATAAAGAAGTCCCTGACTAAACATCTGCACTCGGTCCGACACACTGCTTCAGTGAAAAGTGATTATTGGCTGAGGTGAAAGTGAAAAGATGACGTGTGGTCAAGGTTTTTTTTCCATGAATCAATGTGACATTCCTGCGTAATCCCGAGGAGAGAGACCACCTGATTACATCTTTAAAAGATTACACAGAGTAGAGCCGTGCATGAAGATCCAAGGTTGTTGTGTTCCCGCCCGCCAAACATTCCCAACATCCCTCCGTGTCTCGCTGGACTCCTCTGGCTAATCGCCAGCTGGAGCGCTACATAATTTATATCCTGACCGAGGAGTAAAAAGCGGCAGAGTTATAGGTTAATGTCTTTGAAGCAATTTATTCTATCAAGATCAGCGGCGGCACACGTGTTTTGTTTTACTTGTAAATCACACGGTTAGAAACGTGGCGACTTCTGAGTCAAGACGCTAGGAACAGTAAATTCAAGACACCACACAGCTCTTGTGACACTTTTATTTTCTAGCTGTGTGTGTTTAACTCGTTCATAGAAGTCTTCTTCTTAAGTTACTACAAGGCAACAAAATATTATTTTTTGTAAATATTATTTTTTTTAAATTGGCTTAGTCATACTGTGCTTCTCCTTTCACAGTCTTGCACACAGTACTGCATATTTAAATGTATGAATTTAGGGATGGCTAAGCTCTTGCCTCACACATCCGGGGGATTTGATTGAAAAACACTTGACAAGAGAACTTGGCGGACACTTATTACTACACCCACTCTACTTATGGTGCCAACAAAACGGTGAACTCCCATGATGCCGCTCTATTGTAAAGGCTGATTGGTCGCCACAATAATGTATTTAAATTGGAAGTCTATGGTGCTGTGTCATAAGCGGTCGACGACCGATGCAAGTAATCAAGATAATGGCCACTACTTTGTGGATTTCGTTTCAAGCCATTGGTTTTCAGAGCATTACTTTCACCTTAAAGGAGAAACACCTTTATTTTATTTTATTTTATTGCTTACTACCCAACGTTTTTGATCAATTATAAGAGTGCCTTTTGGCTTAGCTCTTTCTTAACCAGGACAGACCATTATACAGATCTCATGATTCAGGACGTTGTGACCTTCTGTCCCAACAATCATTATTTTCCCCCCTTACTTGTGAACAAGACCCCAAGATACCTTTAATGCCTCACACCTGGACAAGCCTAGTGTTTGTTCCAAATAGTCCTAGGATGAATTCATGTTAAGGAGCCTGAATGCTACCTTAGACTTGGTATTCAGAGACTCAGTCATTCTCATGCTCGGCTGGAGGCGAATCGTTGAATCAACACTGAATCAATCAATAAATACACACTTATTTTATTGCATTTTTGGTGCAAGACACTATAAAACGATGATACATCGACGTCCGAGAGCAGCCTTCCAACCCTTCCACGTCCTCACATGCAGGGTCGAGTCTGGTCTTCGGCCGGCCCCTCTAATAACCTCAAATCATTAACATGTGGTAATTAGTTTCGCCACCAGGGAGTCGCTTCCATTAGGGTCAATGTGCTTTCTCATCAGGTGTATTCACCCTGAGCGAGGGGGGGGAGGGGTGAGGGTGAGCAGAGGGTCAGGAGTGCTGGAGGGGGTTGTGGACATCACGGGCGCCATTTTATTGTTCGGCCTGAGATTATTTTAACCTCTGAAGGAAACTGACAGCTGTGAGGATCTACAGATTCACTGGTTCCTCAGATTGAATGTTACTCATCATCTAGATCAGGGGTCTTGAAACTTGCCGGAGGGGTGGGGGGGAACTTGAGGTCAAATCTTGCCTTTCAGCTGTTTTGTGTTCATTGATCCGAATTCTACTTATATTAAATTGTTGGATTTTTGTGTGGTTGAGTGTGAATTTCAGCCAATATCTCAAACCTGTTCCATCTTAAGTATAAAATTAAAGCGATTAAACGATACATTTGATTTGATGGAGTCTCTTGCTCAGCTCGCGCTCATTAAACTTTGAATAGTGGGCCACAAAAAAGATCTTTTAATGCCCCCCGGGATGCAAGCTAGTGCCCCATTATCTACATCAAACTATAGATTAATTTACCCAGTGGGATTTAATGTTCTCATTCTTATAAGTCAAATTTGGATTCAAGTATTTCAGACATTTTAACAGTAGTGAATCTATCACTCAATCTTTTTCTTACGTACAAATGATGATGTTACGCCACTTGTTCTTATGAAAAACTGTAACAACACAAATATCTGGCAAAAAAAACTTCAAAACATAATTTTACCTAAAACATCATTTTGAAATGATTTTATATAACAACTGAGAAATTAGTGAATGAGAAAACTTTTTTTTTCTTGAATCATGAATGAACTCTTTGAGATGTGATGACATTATAAGATAAAGAAAAAAATCATCTAGCCTTTTTTTTTTTATCAGTTATTCTTCTGATCTTTTTTTCACATAGTTATACAATATTTGGATTTGTTGCTAAAGGTTAATGCTCCAGTTTGCTCCTTTAAAGATTTGTGTAATTTCATTAAAAATATATACGTTAATAATCAACACATTTACTTTGAGTGTTTTAAACAAAGCACAGGATTCTTTTGTGCGGGTGACTGTATGGAATTAAAATAGTGGAAGAAATATAAATGAAATGAAATGACATTAATAAAATACAATAAAGAAAAAAACGTTAAAAAAACTGATTAAATTGGCATATGTAATTGTATATTTAATTAATGAAAGAAAAGAAAAGGAAATTAATTCCATCCAATAATATTCATGATCTGGACAGCAGACGGGTTGATCTGGATTAAAGGGAGCTCGTCTTATGAAATAAATGCGTTGGTGATTGTAATGTAGAAAAAGGTCTAATAAGTTTCACCTCTTGTTAATTACAAAGATAACTGAGGCAGATGGACTGATGTAATAAATAAGAAACCAAAGATCTTCTTATGTCGGTCTGATCCAGCGTCTCGGCCTGTGTGCACCTGAAGGACTGGTGCGGAGGCGGCGGTATGGAGACAACACTGATGGTCCCTGAAGGTTGCATATGGGCGGGATGTTGCTGAGCAAGCTTCAGCGCTCGGTTACATGTTAGGATCAGTCACTGCGTCTCTCCTTCTGTTTCATTCAACCTCCAGGACCTTGAATGTGCCTTTTGTCATCACATCCTCCTCCTCCCTGCTTTTATTCTGCCTTTTATGGCCTCTTGAAGTCTGTCGTTTCCATCTGTGTTGCCGCTCGACGCGTCCGTCACTCACGCAGAGCTGAAACATTAAATTGGGGTCAACGATGCACTTTAACCTTCTTCGTCATTCACTGTTTCCCGTGATATACCTGCACCCCCCCCGTCACATATCAGCGAGCATGTGAGGGGGGTGGGAGGGGGGTCTGACAACACAGAGGTCCTGACCTTGGTCACACTGAAGTGTTTCCTGTATGTGGGTGTCTTGGATTTTCCACTCTCTGCTAATGAAGCTTTTCTCTCGGCAGCTAAATTAATGAGTAAAGCTGGGATTGAATTCTTCTTCTGCGCTTGTTCTCCTTGAGGCTGCCCAACATTTTCGTCAGCACAAAATCGCCACCGATATTGAAAATCTGATGAATACGCTGACTCGGAATAATGTGAATCGGTCCTTAAGGAAGCCTGTAATCCATGAGAAGGACGCGTGCGATGAGACGCTGGACGTGGCCAGCATGGTTTTTGTCCTTCACGTGGTGCTGGTGAAGGTCTGTTGCATAATTGAGTGACGCACCGGTGGGCCACCACAGCGTCCTTATTGGCATGCGGCGCCGCGCTCCTCCGACGTGTCACTGCGCCGCCACTGTGCCAGAACATCCCTCAATCTGATCCCTCTGCCCTTCACTCCACCGTCGCCGCCACCCTCGGCTCCTGTTTCTCCCCCGCCCGGTGCCACCTTCACAGAAGTCCGGTTTGGAAACTCCCCTGTCGTCCAGGGACCAGGTTGAACACTGTTAAAGTTGATTTATGGCGCCCTGACAAAGGCGCTTACACAGTCAACAACGGTGGATAAAATATGGCTGACCCCAACGTACGCGGCCCCGAGAGGATTTCGGGAACTCCTTCCAACACGATAAATATCTTTCCTTCTTGCCAGATTTTTATATTTCATCCCATGGCAACTGCACTGAAACCCCTGGCTGTAAACGGTCACATCACAGAAGTCATAAAAACACCATTTTTATAGCAAACGTAACAGTTAACTTTTGTCTAAAGGGGTCTCATTGTTCATTTAATTTGCCCTTTTTGACTTGTTTATTTTCAGAATTTTGTCTTTCTCAATGTGAAATTGTCACATCAGTGCTTTTAATATGAAAATATATTGGTGCCATTTAACATTTTAAATGTTGAAGTTAAAACTATTTGAATCCAAATCCTTTTTTTAATACTAGTATATTAATAATATAAATATTGAAAATCTTTTTTTTTTTTTTTTAATTTTCCTTATGTTTCCATTTTATAATAACTTGGTTCATTAAAAAAAAAAAAACTTTTAAAATGTATATAAAAATATTATTGTAATGGTGCCACTTTGTTTTTGTATTGTCTGGTTGCACTATAATGCCAACAGTATTATACTGAATTTAATAGGCTGCACATTTTGAAATATATAATTTATAAATGTTATTTTAGAATAAGAATAGGAATTAGAATAGAAAACTCTAATTGAGTCGGTTATAAAAAAAAAAAAAGCTATATAATTAGTCTGGGAGAATCTTTGTGGAATAACTAGTAAAACCTCAGTTTTTGAGTTCAGTAAAAGAAAGTTTTGGGTCAAGAACAACTTTATATCTGTAATACAGGATTGTAGATGTGTTAACTGATTTCTTTCATATGGCTTCATTGGTGGATACAACCGGGTGTCGTCAGCATAACAGTGAACATGTACAGACTTGTGTACATGTTTGTAGTCCAGAAGGTAATTGTCCTGATTCCTTTTGTGTAACAGTTTGACTGAGGTCGATCATCTGATTGAATTTGTGTGTTTAAAATCTATAGATGAGTTCTGTCCTCTGTACATAAACTTGTCAATGTGCCTCAGCGTCAGAGTATCGGACGCAAGTTTCACCACCAGTCTTTGTGGCCTGAGAAATTGACCATTGTTCCTGTGTCTAAATGTGTTTTTGTGCAGCGTTGTGTGTCTCTGCTTTGGGCTGATAAGAGGCTTTGCAGACGCCTCTTTGTTCTTTTAGCAATATTTCCCCTTCTTTCCTTTCCCCAATAGCATTTTCGAAGGGCGACATGATTTAATTAAAGCCGTGCGTTTGTGGTGGTTGTTGTTTCGACCTCAGATATTGCTTCCCTGTGATGCTGATGTCCAAAGACTGGATGTTTAACCGATAGTTGAAGTACAAGATATGGTCATTGAGGTTTGGAGGTTTAGAAGAGGGGCCTAAAGAATATGTAGCAATAAACAATTATTTCATGTTTTTAAACGGGCACAATACAGTCCACACCAAATAAACACCCGCATATGAATACCATTAATAATACAAGTTTATGACTTTGTTTGCGGATTTTTGGATCCAGGATTTCACCAACAAACAAACATACTTGAGCACTATTAAAAACCAATTGTGAAGTAACTAAAGTAGAAGACAGCAAATGAAAATGAATGGGTTTTAAAAATAAATTTAATTGTATGGCTGATTGAAAATGTAACGATTATACATCTAAAGAAACAAAAACATCAAAATTGTGAAAAGTTAAATCAAAAAGAAAAGATCATGCACAAACTAACAGCTAAAACAACAACAAAAAAGCATTATTTTAATCATTATTAAATAATATTTTGTGATACCATGCAAATATTTAATATTTTCTAAATATTGTTTTACTTATTTCCATTTATGATTGAAGATAATTCTCTCATTGGGTTTGTCTGGTCTGCAGTGGTCAGCACTTTACAAATCCACGTGAAAAACCATTGACTCCAACTTTATCCAATTTGGTACATAAGGTCACGTATTTGACCATTCCCCCAAAAATCGAAATGCGTCCACACACTCAGGACCATGAAGTGCTTCTCCTTTCCCAGTTCTTGCACACCTTAACAGCTCCGGGCAATGTTCCAGTTGTAATTATAGAGCGCTTGCCCCCTGATTATAGCTGGTAAATGGCTTTGACTTGTCTCTGCTAGATATCCGCAGGGGCTTTTTCCACTTGTCCAGCCAAGGTTCTCTAACTTTAATGAGTTTCTGCCTTCCTCTGGCGAAGTGACGGAGTGTGATTGGCTAACCTTAGTAACTGTCTTCAAACCCCCCAAAGGTTAATGCTTCCCTCCTACTTGCTCTGAGTTTTTTTCCCCCGAGCGGTAAAGCTGCAGGCGTGCCCTTGGGTCAGTACCAGGCCCGTGGGCAGTCGTTTAACACTTGACAGTGAGAGAAAATGACTTCAGGACTGTTGGAAAGTTCCTACAGGTGTTTTCTCATGCAGCAGGAGAAGACACAACAAGTGCTTTGAGGAGCAACATGTAACTTGAGTTTAATAATGATTGTTTTTTCTTTCTATCCTTCGTCGATGTCATCACTTTTATAACCTCTGAAGAGAATCCATTATGTAAAAATGTTGTCACATGTTTATTGCTTGGTTCGTTCTGATATTTAAACGAAATTCAACATAGCAAATGAGGTGCCATCCCTGTCGACAACCTCCTCAGTGATGATGAACAGCTCCCATGATGCTTTGCCGCCCAGCCAACCTATCAGCTGTCAATCACTTTAGACGAATCAAAACACACACATTCATTTTTTCCTCCAGTTTGATTTGGCGGTACTTCTTAAAGGTGCAGCAAGATTTGACACAAAGTTGACTCCCAATGGTCCGGCCGGCCGCCTTTGAAGGTCTGGGATGAGGGCTGGGTATCAGACTTTGGTACTTTTTGGCACAAATTCTTCTGTAGTACCGAGTATCAAAAAGTATGCTTTGACTTTCAGTTTCCGATTGATTTGTCACTTTTTACCCAGTGATCTTTTGCAAATTATTTATTCATTCTTTAGGAAAAAAGCTGAAATTTATCAAATTGACATTGATGTGTAATGTCATTTTCTTTTTGTTAGAATTTATCTTAACTTTATCTTAAAATTGGTATAGAAAAATATGTCGTTTAGGAACCGATATTTAAGGGAAGGTATCGTACCCGTTTTCAGTAATGGTATCGACAACCTTTGCCCTATCTTGGGTTTATTTAAATCTTCCCACGATCCCTAAACAAACTTCTCTACATTAGCTGTCACTATATATTTATATTTCTAATCCCATCATATCCTCACGCACTTATCTGATGCTCCCACACTTGACTAGTAATTAAACAAAGCTTTAAAATGGTAAAAGAAATTACAAGACTAGTTTGGTGTCTCGTCCTAGTAGTCTTTCATAAGTCATCGTACTTTTTCCATTCACTGTGGACTCCTGGAGCCAAACATCAGGTCAAGACTGTGATTAAGAAGCAAGGGGCCAGAACAGAACATTTTCCACCGTCTGTTCCCAGATTTGACACAATGGTGCTGAGCTGAATCAATCCTGTTTGTGCAACGACTTCATAGTGTGTAACGAGCGTTATTTCCAAATCTCTTACGATGTACTTTGTTGTTTTTTTTCAGCTATCATGTACGTGATGGGAGCTTTGGGGCCAGCGGCCGGCTACTTACTAGGCGGCGTGCTCATCGGCTTCTACGTCGACCCCAAAACCGCGGTGACCATCGATCAGAGTGACCCTCGTTTCGTTGGCAACTGGTGCGTAAAATGTTGAATCGAAATCGAACAATCAGTGTTTCATCTTGTGTCTGTGACTTGTAGGTGGAGCGGCTTCCTCCTGTGTTCCATTGCCATGCTGCTGGTCATCTTCCCCATGTTCGCCTTCCCCAAGAAGCTGCCTCCCCGACACAAGAAGAGGAAGAAAAAGATGGGCTCCCCCGGCGATGTTTCCAGCGACGACGAAATGATGAAGGAGAAAAGCGGCGGCAAGAGCCAGAACGTCTCTTCATCTATGGGCTTTGGGAAGGACATCAAAGGTCAGAATCTCTTGCCTTTGTTGTGAAACATGACGTCCAGGTGACCGCTCGTGCAATCAGTGGTCAGTGGTCATCGAGTTGTGAAGATGCCGTCGAGTCATGATTGAAAGAGCTGCTGACATTTCGAGGGGAATCGTACGTCTGATCCTAAAGCAAACAGGAACAGAATCTCGATGCTTTGGTGCAAAAACAAGAGATTCAGTGGGTTTTCCGTCTACCAGGGGAGAGCCCCTGCTAGAATCTGCTCCAGTGTTTTCTCACTTCATTTTTTCTCATCTCCCTCCTCAGTCGGGCGGCTCTCTCCTTCTCAAAATGAGCTGTCGAGGGAACCGAGTCTTGTTCCTAACACAAGAGCTCAAGACTCAGAAAAACGCTCACACTGTGCTTTGTTGTCATAATGTCAGCCGACAACCATGAGTTCCCAGAACTTACACAGGTGAACGCTCATCCCTGTGTCCAGGGAATGGACTTTGGATACGGCTCAGTTACCGTCGGTGCTACACGAGCTGCTGGAGCCAGCGGTCGTGCTGCTGCTGTTGTACTTGTAACGGCAGGATGTTTGGGGCTGTTGAGCAAACTGTGGCCAATTCTGCACAATGAAGTGCAAACACTTCAATGTTATTGCTGTGTGTGTCCCTCTGTCGAGGTGTCTGTGTGTGTGTGTGTGTGTGTGTGTGTACGTGAGTGTGTTCATTGCACAAATTCAGCACTCTCAGAGAAATGTGCTGCACCAAAGTGTCCATTTTTAACAAGCATTTTTTCTGCCCTTCATGTCATCAGCAGATGTTGAGAAAATGCAAACGTTGAGCGTTGAAAAAATGTGCATCAGAGACTTTAGATCTTTAAAAGTTTTTTAATAATTAAGGTCAGTCAGAGGCTCTGGGACCCGAAACCTTGATTTTGAAGGATTCTTTTGAAAAACTAAATTGAAAAATATCACCATCTATAGTAGCCTATAGTGTAGTATAGAGCTTAAGTAAGTAAGTATTAGTTATTTCTGTAGGCTCATAAGCTGATACTAGTATGAAGATGTAGGTGAGAAAATGTTTTAAAAGGTTAATTGTAATATAAGGTTTTTAAATGTTGTAAAAAGTCAAACTTGTCATTTAATGAAGTGCTGCTACTACACAGACTCTCCAAATACATCTTAGTATAAATAATCAAAACGTGAAGTTATAATGATATATTATATTATATCATTATATATTTTTTACCTGTTTTGTATGACAAGAACAGCAAAACATCTGGAATGAGCATTTCCCAGTTTTGTCACTTTTAACTAAACCTAGTGAGATAAAAACGATGTGTAATGATGTTTAGATGCAAAGATAGTTTACATTAACGTGGCTCTCCTAAATCGCTGCTGCCGACTTGTTTGTAAAACCTTTTTGAAGGATTGATTTTCTGTAGAAGTACATGAATAAGTAAAGCAACGTAATTGTCAGGTCGATGGAACAAGGGTTTGTTCAGGTGAGACGTTCCATTTTTCTTTTCTTTTTTTTATTGGCTGAAATGTTTAAAGTTTTTAATCGATTCGAAATCTTTAAAAAGTGAGTTGCATGTTTAGATTTGAATGTAATCCGTTCACTAAGATGACCTCACTTGTCCTGTAGAAAATACTTCACACTTAATTTGATGTCGCGTGGAAGTATCTCTGGTGGCCAGAGCCATGAAGGGAGCAGCTGTCGGAGACGCCATGTGTCCCCCGTGGACACGATTGCTCCCCAGGAATGAAGTAATGAGCTGACTCCACTATTTAGAGCTTTGATCAGGGCTAATGCTGACAGATACTAACATTTCTCCACCTACAACACGATTAGCTGCTCAGCCAGTTCGCCTTAAATCGAGTTCTGGTACCAGTCCGTCTCTGGCTTCATTAAATCCAGCCTAATAAAAGGCCTGTTAAAACGCCCTCTGTGCTTGAATTCATCTGTGTGAGAAGCAAGAAGTCCCATGACTGCAGGGTCACAAGGCTCTCAGACGGAGCTTCACTTGAAGTATTTTAACAATGTGCGTGTAGAGAGATTAAATTGTGTTCCTTCCCCACATTTCTAAATATGAATTCAGACTTTCTTTGTGCCGAATAGTCCACCCGTTGCCTTGTCCTTCCATACATTGCAAGCGTTTTTTAGTAAACCAGCTAAAAGCTATTATTAGCTAGCAAAGCTATGAAACAATCCAATGATAAATAGGGATTTTTTAATAATATAAACATGATATGCGAGTCATTTCTGTAATTCTAAATACATCAAAATATGATTTTCTTGTTCTCTCTCTTCCAGTGCTCTCAAGCTTTGATCTAAACGTGAGTATTAGATTTGCTCATGGGTTAATAGTGACGTATGTACTGATGGTTAGGTAATAATAGTAAGGTGTAATAGTATAAATTGATACAATTCAACAATTTTAAATGTATGCATTTACATTATGCTGATGCCATTGCTAAATATAAATATAAATAAATAAATAAGCACCATTTGTTTTTATCTGTTTCTATTTCATATCTAAAAAATTACTTTTCAACATTTCTTTTTTTAAAAAGCACTTATTTGTTTCCCTAACACATATAACAGTTATATGATAAAGTTATGTTAATGCTATTTCCTCTTATGAGAGTTTAAATGAGGAGAATCATGGCCCAGCATAAGCAGGTGTGTGATGATTAATACACGAAAAAGCCACTGATGGATGATCTCTCATTCTGAAAGAGGCCTGGTGGCTCTAACTTCTATTGTTTGGCATCAACATGGAAGCAAATTTGTGTCACAACAAAGAATATTTTGTTCCTCAGATTTGAGTTTGTGATTTACTGGAAAGTTGCCACAGCTGGACACTAAGATCTGTCTTGCTCGAAAGCATCAGTTGTTTTTTTTCTGGACAGAGTCAAAGATGAGATGAACTCCACCGAGCTTTGACATTTCCGTGCAGATTTATATCTATTTAATTGGACAGCGCCCCTTAAAAGTCCGGGTCGCCCCCGCGCTGAGACCGTTTCCCTGCCAGAGAGGAGCAGAGGCGAGGATCCCAGTGGGTCAGGAAGTTTTGGCTTCTCTAATGCCTTCTGACTACGCTTGTGTGTTCCCTCCATCCTTGGGAATCGTCCTCTATGAGCAGAACTTTTCTCACACTGTGAACAAAGAAGTTTGCTTCTCGGCCCTTTCCTCCTCTGTGTGATGTTTTTGGGTTAAGTATGATCTGTGAGTTCTTTCACGGGGAAGTTAGAGGCAGAAACAGGAGCAGCTGCAGGAAGAAGAACGGAATCTCTTCACGCTTTTGGATGATAATCGCAAAAAACATGTCTTGTTTGGATGCTTTGTTGATTGTCAGAAATAAAATCTAGTCTTGAAATCATTGGAGAAGATGTTGCAGATGATGATGTGCTACTCAGTTCTCACCCTCGTCTAGGCAGCGCGTTGCCATGACAACAAGCGTTCTCTCAGCCGAGGTCACGTCACTAAGCTTGACCCCGCGTCCCTGTCATGTCTAGATTTTCTCTCACAGCGTTTAATTTGACAGAGTGTGAGCGACCCCAAGGGATGAGATGGAAAAGTAAAGGGTTGTTATTCTGCCTGGCAACAGTAATGTACTCCCAGTGAGGGCCACGTGAGCGCTAAGTGACAGGATGATGCTGACCGAATCATATGGAGGCCTGCAGCAGACACGGCGGGCTGGTTTGCCCTCTCGGTGATGGACCAAGGTTGACGGCGTTCCAGCTGGAGTCAAGCTGCTTGTTTTGTTTGCAACAACAACAGGAGCACGACCGACGGATCACGTTTCCCAGTCAAGGATTCAATAAGCTCACAATAATATCATCACTTTAACCATGTTTACACTTTTCAATCTCATCGTGCAGCGTTTTATTCAACGTCGGTTCTTTTGTTTTTGTTTCTCCCTCCTCAGATCTTCCCAAAGCAGCGCTCCGGATCCTCAGCAACATGACCTTCCTCTTCGTCAGCCTGTCCTACACAGCCGAGTGTGCCATCGTCACCGCCTTCATCACCTTCATCCCAAAATTTATCGAATCCCAGTTTGGAATTCCAGCCTCAAACGCCAGCATTTACACCGGTACGTCGACCCCTTGGCTATGATACCTACGAGTAAAAACAAATGTATTTAGGATATCCCTTATGGGGCTCGTTCCTCTTGACCCAGAGATGACACAAGGGTTAAATGTTTGAAATTTGGCTATGCTTACAGCGTCGTGCTTAACCTAAAGTGTGTTTCTGGCTTTATTTTGACCAGTAAGTTATTTACAGTTACAGCTGTCTGGAGTTTATTTTCGTTTTTCATGGCTGTAGAGCTGTTCAGGAACTCCTTTTTGAGATTGTGTTTGTCTTTTTTTTTTTTTTTTAAAAAGAGTTTTCAATGTAACAAAATAACAGTTTGAATAGTAAAAAGACAACACAATTTCTCCTTCATAAAATGATGGGAAGATGCAAAATGATGATGATAAATTTAAACTTGTAAGTATTTTTTATATTGTAAATAACAAACTTTCCCCAAACGATTTTTTGTTTTATTTAATTTTATGCTGTAAACACGCAGCACTAGTGATTAAGCTTAATGAAGCAGTGTCATGTTGTTAAGAGGTCAGTAGGTGGCGCCATCAGTTTAAAAATGATGTGATGTTTCATTGGAACAGTTGTTCAAAGCAAAGGAAAATAGTGCAGAGACCGCCATCTAGTGGCTCTGAAAATGACGTCACTGCTTCATAAAGCTTCATCAGACCCTGGCTATGCAGCACTGCTCTCATTCCCTCCCAGTGAACTCATCACCACACCCGTGTGTGCGTCTTACTTAATGTAAGGGTCAGCATTAAGCTTTTTAATCCAAACTTTATTTACAGCATGTTCAGGGGTTTGTACCGGTGCAGGTGTATCTGTGTGTTTGAGAGTACTACTGCAGAAGCACTGAGTCGACTGTTTTACGTCAATATTGAGCCAGAAGCAACTTAATTGTTTCTTGTTTCCTCACTTTTGTTATTGTGGAAGCAGCACTTTAGTGACGAGCTCGTTCCAAGCAGCCGTCCCTCACAGGCCAAGTGATGCCAGACTTGCGGGTCCAATAGTAAACTCGTCCAAAATGCCTCATTTTGGGTTTATGAAGAAAATGCAGGATCGTCTGCAGAACTCTTTGGTTTTTTAGATTGTGTTGAGCACAATTTATCAAAAGGAGATTTTCACGACAACCTTCAAAACCACCTGATCCGTGCCCTCGCTGACACTGACGCATAACAAGTGAGATTCAGTGTCTGCATGTGCGTCATGTGTCTGAAGCAGCTCACTTTTGCTCTCACCTCTTCACAAGCCGTGAGTCACCGAGACCTGCTGACTTTCATTCACTAATAAACTTCACTGGCTCCCCCGGCTGTGCTGCCGATCCTCGGTGGGCGCCGGAGACGCATTAATCATGTGTCGGACACACACACACACACACACACACACACACACACACACACACACACACACACACACACACACACACACACACACACACACACACACACACACACACACACACACACACACACACACACACACACACACACACACACACTCCTCTGTGTTTGCGCACATATGTAGTGTGTTCATAGAAACTGTCTAATCCTGCCGTGTTTCCTGAGCTATTTGTGAGAATGTATCTGGTCTCAGGATTAATGCGACATGTAGAGATTGAGAACTCAATCATGTGACCGTCGAAGGAGCGTGTGTGTTTGTGTCTTGCTGACTAACATATGTTCATTTCCCAGACGCACACACTGGTACACACATCTCATCATCCTGTTGCCAGGATACAAAGGGCATCAGGGTAGTGTGGTTGCTATGGAAACCTGAATAATGCCAAGCTCCTAGCATGCGATGATGGAGACGATGGACACTGGTGACGTCCAGATGGACTCGGCTCGGTGTTAACGACTTGTGTTAGTTTAAAGATGAACAACACAATGAGTGCGTCGACAAACGTGTTTTCACACTAATGATTATTTTTCGTAGATGTTAGCAACATGCTAATAGACATGCTAGCTAAGTCATCTCTAGTTGTTGCCTGATGTGTGACTTATCTTATCATAAACCATGAATATAAGTTAATTTAAAGCTTCTTTATCTTTGGATCTTACAAGTTCTAAGTGTGTTTGTGCGGCAATTTAAATTGCTCTTAACTTTTCTTTTATTTCTCTGTTTAAGGACAAAGACTTCAAGTTTATGTCATTTTTGTCATTTAGATTAACATTCGTTCAAGGACTTCAACCTCATCAGTCGCCATGGTAACGGTTGAAAGCCAGGACAGATGTAAACAGCCTATTTAAAAGCTGATTAAAAAAACAACAACTTTATTTAAAAACCATGGATAGTCATGAAAGACATGAGAAGAGTCGACAACTTTTCCAAAGTGTTTGACTGAAGACGGTCATTTTTCTATCAGAAACATTGTGCTGCGTTCATGGAATCAACCGAAAAATAAACGTTTATTTAATTATTTTTTTTGTTGGTACTTGAAAATGGTCCTGGATATTACATGGTGCTCAAAAAATAACAAATTGAAAAACAAGGAGCTCATTTTAAAACAAACAACCAGAACTAATTTAATAAATAAATGATTTTAATGAAATGTTGTTTTGCCTGTAATATTAGCTCAGCCACACAGTTGAACCTGTTGATTTAGTATCTAGATTGATGCCCCTGAGCTTTAACCAGGGCTCTGCTACACAAGGCCTCATGTCACTGACTCTTTTCTGCTCTCCCCCCCCCCCAGGTCTGATCATCGTACCCAGTGCCGGCGTGGGCATCGTGTTGGGCGGCTACATCATCAAGAAGCTGAAGCTCGGCGCTCGAGAGTCGGCCAAGCTGGCCATGATCTGCAGCGGAGTCTCGCTGCTGTGCTTCTCCACGCTCTTCATCGTGGGCTGCGAGAGCATCAACCTGGGGGGCATCAACATCCCCTACACCACCGGGTAAGACCACCAGGGGTCGACCAACCAGGAGACACCTGTGAATTATTGACTTGAATTTATATTTTAAAGTGTAGACTGTAGGGTGTGTTGTGGCAAGTATCTGGCGATATGTTATGGGGGGAAACTATGTGATATATTTCAATATATAGTAATACTGTAGTAACAAGCATATATTTTTATTATTGTCGAGTACTTGACTCTGGTGTTGCAGAATTTGCGGACCACTTGACTCTTGACGAAGTCGTAACTGCTTAATTTATTCTGAAACTAAAAAATGTCCAAAAATCTGCTTTAAAAAGCTGCTAGAGTCGAGTGTATCCTCTTGTCCTCAGTCATTGCTGAGATCTCGCAGGATTTTATTCTTCCTTTACCTGCAGATGATTTAATTGTAACACAAAATATTGGCTAGTGGATTTAATATAAAAAATATATATATAATTATTTTTTACACACTTTAATAAAATGTAAACCATTAAATAATTATGATAAAAATTAGAAAGACAAAAAAAATGTTTCAGTGCTATTGGATATCAATACTGTAGCGGGAAAACAACAGCAATATTTACAGATAGGTGTGTTGATAATTTATTACACCCCTAGTAGATTGACAAAAATAGTACATTTAGATTCTAGTGAAGGCCTCCCACCACTAGAGGGTGACGCTTTAACTATTATTTTAAAATAGTTCCTCACATCTGCCAACAATATTGTAAAGAAACTCATCACTTTCCTGTTGAGAACCATGTCCTCCGAGTTAGTGGTCTTTACAAAGGTAGAGTACTCGATAACAATTGTCTATTTTGAACAACAGTTGGATTAATAATCTTATACACAGTAAGACGTTCACAAAGCTCCATAATCTGGGGGACATTTGCCACAACGGTTCCCAACACTGACCCCTTAAGAAGCGACTCTCTGTCCTGCCCACTGTTGACGGAGGGTCAGCAGGACCGTGTGAGCCGAGCAGCACCGGTCACCGCTGACGGGTCACACCACCGCCAGGAATGTTGAGCCTCAGTTCTCTTTGTGTCTGGACCAGGCTCCGCCCCCTTGCCTGGCTGCAGGTGGTCCACTGCAGGACCGGCCACCGCAGAGGTCGAAGGTCGCCACCTCGACGCGATCACTTCAGCTGATGCAACTTTCTGTTCACGACTCGCATTTCTACGTTTTTACCCGTCCTGCTTTCCAGTCTTTCTTTTCACCTCTCTGCATTTTTTTTCTTGGCTACTTTTCCATCACTTTTTCATTCTATACTTTTCTTTCTCTCTCTACGTGTGTCCCCCTCTTTCTTTGACTTTAAACAGTTTACAAACTGCTGTGAAACAAACACACATCAGCTCAGATGGAACTAAAGAAATAAATCTGTATAATCTCTGAGGCGACTGTTGATCCTGCTCTGATCCTGGTCCTGCGTCTCCCCTGAAACAACCCTGAGCCGCTTCAGTGCTCCTGGTCCAGGACAAGTCCGGTCCTTGTTTAGCTTGGACCGCTGGTTCCCAGCATGCCAGGCGAGCCTCCGTCATCTGCCCTTTCATCCTCCCGCTCAGAGATAGCCCGGATCAAAGCGGGATTATCAAGGATTAATAATCTGAAACATTTGATCGCCACTTCAAACGTCCCTCAGTTGGAATACAAGTTTCCTTGAATCAAGTTTAATATTATATATATATATATATATATAGATTGAAACAAGGAAAGAAAGCGACAAAAAGAGGAAAGGAAAAGGGAAGGGAGGAAGCGATAAAGAGGAAACCATAATGATGAGTGGAGGACGTGAAAGAATGGGAAGAAAAAAGCAATTGAATAAAGGAGAATGAGGGAGGAAAGAAGGGACAAAAGGAAAGTGAAGAGGAAGTTCAATTAATATAAGCGAAGGAATGTGGTGGTTGTGAAAAAAGAAACTAAAGAAGAGAAAACAAGAAAAGTAAGAAAATATGTATATAAACAATTAGAATGTAAATAAAGGGTTAAGAATATGAAAAAAGGACTGAAAGAAAGGGAAGAATGAAAGATGAGTTGAGCAGATATTTCCAAAGATGGTGCAACAGTCGCTGTATTATCAAAGCGTGTCGGTTCATCCTCAGACTCCATCTCTGAAGCTCTGACTCTTGCAGGCCCACTCTGACGATGGCTCACAGGAACCTCACGGGGAGCTGCAACGTCAACTGTGGCTGCAGGATCCATGAGTACGCTCCGGTCTGTGGCTCCGACGGCATCACCTACTTCAACCCTTGTCTGGCTGGATGCAGCACCGTCAGCAACGACAGCAGCGGGGTCAGTCGCACACTCACACTCACTGTCCTACACTGCAGTCACCTGCACACACTACACACACTATACACTCACACTCACACTCACTGTCCTACACTGCAGACTCCTGCACACTCTCACACACACTATAAACTCAAACTAAACACACTATATACTCACACTACACACACTATACACTCACACTAAACACACTATACTCTCACACTACACACACTATACTCTCACACTACACACACTATACACTCACACTACATACACTATACATTCACACTTAAGACACTCTCACACACACACACTATACACTCACACTACACATACTATACACTCACACTAAACACACTATACTCTCACACTACACACACTATACACTCACACTAAACACACTATACACTCACACTAAACACACTATACACACTCACACTACACACACTATACACTCACACTACACACACTATACCCTCACACTACACACACTATACACTCACACTACACACACTATACACTCACACTAAATACACTATACACACTCACACTAAACACACTATAAACACTCACACTAAACACACTATACACTCAAACTAAACACACTATGCACACTCGCATACATTCACACTCTCACACATACACACACACTTACACAATACACACTCACGCACTACACACAAACAATACACACACATTATAAACACACATGCACGATACGCACGCACTCACATTCACACACTGTAGACACTAACACAATAACACGCTACATACACACACTGTGTTTGTGTGTTACTGGTTGTGTGTTGCTGTTACACATACACATCAACAAAGGCACAGTAACACATGCATACTGTAACAGAAACACACACAAAATAACGCATACATACAGTAACACACAGTAACACATTCATACTGTAACACACACACAAAATAATGCATACATACAGTAACACACAGTAACACATTCATACTGTAACACACACACAAAATAACGCATACATACAGTAACACACAGTAACACATTCATACTGTAACACACACACAAAATAATGCATACATACAGTAACACACAGTAACACATGCATACTGTAACAGAAACACACACAAAATAACGCATACATACAGTAACACATGCATACTGTAACACACACACAAAATAACGCATACATACAGTAACACATGCATACTGTAACACACACACAAAATAACGCATACATACAGTAACACACAGTAACACATGCATACTGTAACACACACACACAAAACAACGCATACATACAGTAACACACAGTAACACATGCATACAGTAACACACACACACGATATAACATAATACAGTTACACACGTACTCGCATACACACACACACACACACTAAAAAGGTCTTGACACACTAGATGTTAAATCTGCTACACAATCAGTAACTTCCAGAGTCAGTGTGATGTGCACGACCAGGAAGGAGTGTCACGTGCACATTCTGCTCTGGAAGCAGAGGAAGTGAGGGAGACTGTAACAATGAGGGAGGAAATTGGAACAAGAGAAGAAGAACGTGTGGAGTCAGATGGAGCCGCTGCTGGTGCCGTCTTGTCTGTGTGTGTTAGTGTGTGTGAGCATGTGTGTGTGTTCACATCCTCGGTGTAGTAAGTTGTGTGTCTGCTCAGGTGAGGAACTACACCGACTGCGGCTGCGTTCAGAGCCGCCAGGTGATCACGCCGTCGTCGGGCGGTCAGGTGAACCAGCTGCAGCTGGTCATCGTCAAGACGTACCTGAACGAGAACGGCTTCGCGGTGTCGGGGAAGTGCGACCGCACCTGCAACACGCTCATCCCCTTCCTCATCTTCCTCTTCATCGTCACGCTCATCACCGCCTGCGCACAGCCGTCCGCCATCATCGTCACTCTCAGGTGAGTGCTGCCACCGCTGCTTCACCTGCACAGGTGCGCCTGACTTAAACCTCTGGTGCGTGTCTCTGTCTCAGGTCTGTGGATGAACAAGAGCGGCCGTTCGCCCTCGGGATGCAGTTCGTGCTGCTGAGGACTCTTGGTACGTTTTTAACAACTGTATTGTTCTGTTGTTCAAGTGCTTTGTGACCCTGGTCTGAAAGGTGCTTTATAAACATAAATAACTTAATTAAATTCACTATTTTCATTTAAAACATAGTTTTAGGTTCTTCTGAACTAATGTTTATTGTGCTGACAGTTCACTCTTTATGTGTTTTAACTGGAATAAACCGTTTCTAAATGTTGGAAACTAACTTAAAACTAACTCAACCATAGTTTTGTTCACCAAAATAAGTCAATAAAACATCATCTTACTTCTTAAGTTCATCTAAACTTCGTGTCAATTCCAATGCGATTTTGAAGTCCCGCTATATTTCTACACTACAGCGCCTCCCTGTGGTAGAAAGAGTAACATCACAGTCGCTGCAGTTAAACTATTTGTCAAGCGTTGATCTATTGATGAAAGTTTGCTCTGGTTAGTGTGTTAAAGGTTGGCTAATGCTAACGCTAGCTAGAATCGATCATTTAATAAAAGTACATCAATTTATCTTTTTCACTTCAAGTGGTTTCTAATCTAATATCATTTGAAAGATTATTTTGCACAGGAGTGAAAGACACCCCTGCAGGAAAATGGCAGACATGGCACTAATATGATGACTATTACTATTACTACAATTTATTGAAGTAAACTGGGGCCTCGTGTACAAACAACTGTGTGGATTTCCTTCTCAGACCTCACAAGTATCCAGATGTTTGCATCTGTGAACTCGAAGAACATTTCCTGTTCACTCAATGCAGTGTTGTTTGAACGATCAGATATTTAAGTGACTTGTTGGTCATTTAGTCTCAAATGACAAAGACTTTATTGACAGACATTTGACGGTTTAGCTTCCTCTGATAATTAATAGTATATAATTCTTGACCTTTTTTAAATTAAACCTGTGAAATATCTGATAAAAACAGTCATAAATTGGTCATAATCAACAAGTGAAGAGAATGACAAACTTTTATAGTTTAATATTCATATCATTTTTGGTGGGTGTGTCGTGTATAAACGCACTTCTCAACATGACCACTAGGCGTCGTCAAAGAGTCGCAGCATGTCCATAAAATAATGGATCAAATGTTAAAGTAAATAATTTTAGTCACAAAATCTTTGCCTCGTTTTGGAAGGAACTGCACACTCTAGTGGACGTTGTTGGTATAGCATTTAAAAAGCTAACCATGAATAGTGTTAGATTTGAATAATTGAGGTTTTCTGGAGCGTATTTAGTGCAAACACGAGGCCTCTGGTCATGTGACCTGGTCACGTGACTTGTGTGAAAAAGCTTGACTCAAGGTCTTGCTCGACGGCTCACGACTCTGCTTCCGTCCCGCAGCCTACATCCCGACGCCGATCTACTTCGGCGCGGTCATCGACACCACCTGCATGCTGTGGCAGCAGGACTGCGGCGTGCACGGCTCGTGCTGGGAGTACGACGTCACCTCGTTCCGCTTCGTGTACTTCGGCCTCGCCGCCAGCCTCAAGTTCGTGGGCTTCATCTTCATCTTCCTCACCTGGTACTCCATCAAGCACAAGGAGCAGCGCGCCGAGCGCTGGCGCCAACACCTGCCGCCGCTCGGCACCGTCAGCGACCTCATCTGTCACGCCGGCGGCCACAAGAGCCACGCCCGGACCCGGTCCTGCCCCGTCTTCATCCCGCCGCGCCCGGACCCGCCCGCCGCCCTGCTGCTCAACCGCGGCCACAGCAGCCTGAGTTGCCCCGGCAACGCCCTCAAAGCAATAACGCCCCCCGTCCCGCCGCCCCATCACCACCGAGGCTCCGCCCACGTCTGAGAAACCCTCCGGGCGCTAGTTGTGACACGTGCCTTTCTGTGTCGACGCCAGGGGGCGCTGTAGAGCCGCCGCAGCATGACGGCGCAACCTGAAGGGCTGCCATTGGTCGGCGAGGTAGGCGACCAGGATTCATCTCTCACTAGTCCAGACACGGTGCTACACGTCATCGTCACCTCAGAAGCACAAGTCGGTTCTATGCAAGATCCCGCGTTCACTCTTCGTCCTCGTCCTCGTCCTCAGTCCCTCACTGGACTCTTCAGTCTGACCAGTGCCTCGACCAGTCCGCCCCTGCTAGCCACCAGCAAACATGCTAGCTACAGAAAAGCCAGACCCCCCAACCCCCCGACCCCCCCAACATCGAGTGTCCTTTTTTCTTGCTAATGCCGCACCTGGTCGTCATGGTAACCATGTAGCTCTCAAGCACCAAAGGTACCAGGTGAAGAGACGTTGTTAGCAATGATTCTTGTTCGTCCCACGTCACATGTGATTGTAGCGCCTGTTGCTCATCCAAACAAATCTCTTTGATCTCCTGAAGTGACTGGATTGTACAGAAGCTCTGAACGTCAGGACGCATCAAGAAAACAACCTTAACAGTTTCTCTGCGATGTGTCCGAGTCCAACGACGAAAGCAGAAGCTGCATCCTAACATGATGCGGACACTCCCTTGAGACCTTGGCTCCTCGAAAAGATTTGAGCTCTACTGTCTGTGTTGTCACTCAAAGAAAACATTTTTAATAACCACTTTAACAGTTGGACGAACACGAGCCATTTAAAAAAATTCTTCAGGAAATTCTACTTCTCAAAACCTTGTGAAAAATTAGGTTTAAAACTATTTTTATTTAAAAAAAACAAAAAAAACTCCAGATGATGGGAAATTATTTATGTATTTAGTGAATCTATGTTTCATGCAACGTGAAAATTAATAGTTAAGACCATTTTAATTTAAATGTATTATTATTATCCTTTTTAGCATTTTCATGAGCTAATGAGTGACAACAATTTATCGACACAAACACCTGGACAAGTGTCTTCAGGCTTTAATTATTAGTGCGAGAAGTTAAAGCTTCTGTGGGAGACTCGGAGTAGAGCAAGTGTCTTACCCTCAGTGATGTTCTACAACAGTTTTTAAACCACAGAATTACTTTTAAACTACTCGTCAAGCTCGGAGTACAAATAAAGTTTTAGACGTCTCTTATGTCAACATTAACAAGTTGTGTAACCTTAGAAAATGACTGGCCTTCGAGAGGCTGACTGTGTCTTTGGCGCCCTCTAGCGGACGGACAGAGGATGGGAAGGTTTCTGACCGTCAGCTTTTGTACAGAGATTCTGTGGATTCTTCTGCTTTCATGTGTCGCGAACTGACCTTTGAATATTCGTCCTTCTTTGACTCGTTCAGCACAAACATGGAATTGAGTTTGAAAAAGAGACTGAATCAGACACAGCCAGTCGAGCCCAGATGCTGCGCACCAGATCGTTGTTTCCATCCGGCCGAGTTGAAGACACGAGCCATAGTTTTGTGAACTAGTACCTCAAGTGATCATCTGTAAATATCCACAAACGTAACGACGCATATTATCGAGCGCTCGCATAGCTAGAAGCATATTTATCGACTAACCTTTGACCTTGTAGTTTAAATGAATAAGAAACATGGTGGATTTGTCTCTCAGTGCCTGAGCAGTATTGTTTTGGGGAGGGGGGCGGAGGGGGGTTAATAGTATGTACTTCTTCATGTCCGAACAACACAGAGGATTGAAATACTCCGCCGATGATTCCATCTTGAAAACTTAACATCTTTAAACATTACAATCAAAGTAACTCAATTTAATTTGAATTTAGTGTAAAAAAAAATGACGTATACATCCTTTGTGAGAGTCTATTGGTGATTTCTAATCGCGTGTCACATGTTGAAATTAAAATAGTGACGTTTAAATTTAGTTGTTTAATCTAACCTAGAGGTTCATCAGATCACAAGATTATTTTCTTTGGAAAATAGAAAATGTTAGAGATTAAAGTTTAAATACTGATCAAGATGATTTCAACGCACATCTAAATTAAATTAATAAATGTCCATAAAATAATGGATCAAATATGAACGGAAATAATTTGTATTCCCAAAATCTTTGCCACGTTTTCGAACGAATGGCACACTCTAGTGGACGTTGATGGTATAGCATTACAAAAAAGAATCACCGTAAACGGTGTAAAGAAAATCCCTGATAGATTTTTATCAAAGTTTGACGAATATTTGGTTGAATTGATGATGGTCGTTAAATGCCTATGAAGTTTTCAAATGAGGAGTCATCGGTGGAGCGAGAGGAGCAGTAAAACACATCTGCCTCTCAGCTGGACTGACGAGTCTCGCTGTCTCACTACTGACACACACGCACGCGCACACACACACACTCGTCTTCAGGTTGACGTTTTCGTGCTCGTTACAATTCAAAACCGAAAGTGAATTTCCTGGACAGACGTCAGGCTCTTACTGTGTTCCTCAGGAGCAGAAGTCTAGTTGAGGTTTGTGAACGTTTGGTTTACAAATGCCTTGAAATACTTGATATTTGTGATTAAAAAAAACTGGAAATCTCACTGCTGTGTGTTTGTTCGCGCGCGGGGAGAACAACGACACGTGACTCGAGCGGCTGAGAGTTTATTTTATTGACAAGACTCTTGGTTCTCCTCAAACCACCGACGCTCCAGAAGATTGTGATGCAGTGACAGCTCGGGAACAGCAGAGGGCAGTCACATCAAGTAAACAATGAAACACCAGCACCGTGAAGTCTCACCAGAACGTGCTCGTGACCAGTGAAAACATTTATTTTTTAAGTAAATCGTGAGAGAAAAATGAGACGTAAATCATCCAAAACAATCTGCTGGTTCCAGGGTCGCCCGTCCGTCGATTCACCCAACCAAGTAAATACTTAAATATATTGAATATTTCTAACAATTAAGTTGGAAAAGTTAAAACTTTGACCTAAAATCTATTAAAATAAAGTTGAGAAAACCTTGAAAAGTGCAAAAAGGGGGTCACGTGTCGAAATAAAGCGGTACAACTGAGACCACTCGAACGTCTTAATCTCAACACTTAGCTGCATTAAGGCTCTTTGCTAAATATATATTAAAAACAATAACACTGTTGGCTAGTAAATGTAGGCACCTGTAAAAAAATAGATTTCAATACTCCTTATACAAACCCCCCGCGCCCCAAGAATCAGTGTCTTTATGGCCACCAGCTGCTGGTTTCAGAGGGTCTAAGTGGAGGACAGGACGCCGCTGCCCTCGTAGTCCGGGGTGGAGGGTGGGGCCGACTGCAGTACCACCCCGGTGCTCTGAGGGGCGACGGTTGTCAGTCTGGTGGTGCCGGCCTGCACCTGAGGTTTTAGCGTCTGTGTGGAGAAAGGGAGGAAGCCTTGGGCCTGGAAAATGTCCTCCTCTTCTTCAGGGTCCAGACCGATCTCGGGGAGCAGCTGCAGGTCGTGGTGAGTCCGCAGGAGAGCGTCGTGTTTGCTCGCCAGCTCCGTCATACCGTTGCCGCTGAACACCTCGCCGTCCAGCTCCTCCAGCCGCCGCACCCACGAGTCGCCCTGGACCAAGACTCGCCCGCCCCTGTCCTCCGGTCTCTCGGGGAGGTCGTTGGCGGCCGACTCCGGCGTCGGCGCCGCGCCGGGATCGGGGGTGGCGAGGCCGCTCCAGGACCCCCCGCTGCCCAATTCCAGATCCTCGGCCCCGGAGCCCGGCTCAGGCGGGGCCGAGTCGTCAAACTTCTGGGGTTGTTTGGAGTTATTTAAAACGTGTCGCAGTGCAAACATATTATCTACGTCCTTCTGAAAGTTGGCCCAGTCGTCGGGGCCGGGGCTGTAGTCGGGCCGACACTCGTAAAGGCTTTCGTTGATGCTGTACAGATCCTCCAGACCCTGCCAGTTCACGTCCTCGTCCGTCAAGTTGGGCAGTTTAACCCTGTCGTCCGTCCCAGGCTGGCAGCGAGCTGCAGAGACACAGAGCAGCAGATCAGACGCTGAACCAGCTGATCTCACACATGCAGTCAAGCTTCAGGCGACACACACACACGCGATGCTGCATAAGCAGTGAGTCGTGCGCACACACACACAAACACACACACACACACACACACACATGCCGTCATGGAAATTCACAGCTGCGACAAACTGGAAGAAATGAAAGTCAAACTCAGGCAGAGAAGCAAAGACAGACGACCTGGAAGAAAAACTGAAACGGAAAAGAAGCTCCGGATGAAAAGGAGAGGAAAAAAAGGCAACAATGGCAAAAATAAAAAAGTTGGACTCTGAAAGGAAATGTGGTTAACGTCTGAGGAGGGCTCTGTGTGTGACGGGGGGCTACAAAGTGTCTGCACTCACAGGAAGGAGAGGCCGGGTCTCCTCTTTGACCTCTGCTGCTGCTGCTGCTGCCTGGTGAGCAGGTGACACAAGTCAGTGCGACGCTAACAGCTAGCTAACGGCTACATGAGGAGGTGACTGTGGATGTGATGATGGACAGAAGAACTTTGACCCATCAGGACCAGGAGGGGGAAACTCCACTATCACAACATCTCTTTAAACTACAGCAAACTTTATTTAAACGTGTGATGAAGACAGCATCGCTCAGGTGAGCAGAGGTGACATCAGGAGGGGTGTTTATTGACTAGGATCTGGCGATACGATATATAGACATACTGTAGGAACAAGGATACAGTTGTAGTATTGTTCGAGTACTTGATCGTGTGTTGCAGAATCAACAGAAACCAAAATATGTCCAAACATCAGCTTTAAATGCTGCTGGAGTCGACTGTATCCTCTCGTCCTCAGTCTTATTGGGCTCTTATCAGGATTTAATTCTTCCTTTAGCTGCAGAGAAGGCAATTATTGCGAGTTTAGTTTATTGTTACAAAATTAAATGGCTTGTTAATTGTAAAGTTAAAAAAAAAGGATTTCAAATCTAATTTGTACAACATTTTTTAAATAAATTTGAAAAGTTGGTGCTGATGAGTATTGATACATTATTGTGAATATTGGGATCTTTAAGTGCATCCATAAGAACGAGCAACGGTACCATCACCCACTCATGTTTCAAACACATTTGTTTGTGTTAGATTTCAAACCTCTACTTGGCGCTAGAGATTGTATTGTAACTGTGATCATTATAAATACAAAACTACTGTGAATTCAGGTCCTCAAAAGCCAAACTCAGGATGGGAATGAGAATGATGTGTCGGCGCTGGATGATGATGTCATGCTGGTGACATGTAGTCGTGCAACAATCATGCTATCATCAGATGATCCACTACAAGACGCTGTGGAGAGCAACAAGCTTTGCAGATTTGACGATCGATTCTGAAGCAGCTTCGATGAGGGGGGGAGAAAAAACAACAACCTTGTTATGAGTTAGCGCCCCCTGCATGCAGCCACGAATCAAAGCAGCGGCTGGTCGCCATGGAGATTAGTGACAATGAGGTCAAACGGGCCCATGCAAGGTGTTAAAGAGGAAAAGCCGCTGAAGAGAAAGAAAAATGGGTGGATACCTGTGTGGCTCATAGCTGCCTCCATCTTTACCTCCTGATCAGAAAAATAAAAGCAATCCATTGTTAATGCTTTGACTGAAGGGGGGGGGGGGGGGTCATTCACACTGATGGTTCCGTCATGCACGGGTCCTAAGGAAAAATGCAGTTACTGGAGAAAGAGGGTTGAATGCAAGTGTCTGTTGTGAATCAATCCTGCAGCTCATGGACTCGCTGACTCATGGAACGGCGTGGTCATGTGACGTGTGCTGGCGAGAGCGGCAGTTGGCCACCTCGCTCCCCTGCGTTCCAGCCGTTAACTCCAGAATTAAAGTTTATATCCTGGAGGAATAAACAAGGCGACCGCTCCACGGGCCGACATCTGACACCGACATCTGCGTGTGAGCGCCAGATGTGGCGGTCGGGGAGATATACATCACTTGTCGAGCTCAGCTGCCGCCACCATGACACGGACTCCGCGACGGCGACTGCAGTCGACCAGTCATCGGCTGGATTCATCAGCGCCGCCGCGATGACAGCGAGCTGGACGACCGCCGCGACCAGAGGCACGCGAGTGGAAAATACAGGCTCTCGCAGGTAGAGCTCATCTACAGATCCTCTCTCGCACGACCAGGGTCTGCTGTAGGTCCAGCTGGAGCCCGAAGAAAAGGACACGGTCGTGTCGTCACTTTGGCTCGACAAGTGTGTGTTTGGGTGGTCGTCTGAGAAATGTGTCCTTCAGACTCCAGTAAGACGACACGACCCGGAGAACTCTAGAGACCCAGAGAGAAGATATCGGATCTTTCTTGGCTCGTCTTGGTTTCCATATTTAAGCTCATGATCAAAGTGCAAATAAATTAAATGTGGCTTCATGAAATTTCCCTTTAAGATCTTTCAATCGCAAATGTTTGCTTAAAGTTCAGTCAACAATATAAAAAGGACCAACAATCCACCTACAATTGTCGCACACTTTTGCCGTCAACAAACCTTAAGCTGAGGACTGAATAATTACTTTGTAGATACACAAACAGATTTATTTAAATTATTTTAAAATAAACATCAATAATTCAGGGTGACTATCCACCGTGTTAACATTTGTTGAGAAAAAAACCGACATATTTACTACAATTAAAGTACATTTCTAATATTACACAAAGTGTTTCTTTTTTTTTACTCTACAGTATATTGTCATCACCAGAGACAATTCCAGGGTTTTGTTTAAAACGATGGCAATAAATATACTGTTGTATTCTAGAAATACAGTGGACCCAGAAATGAGCCTTGTGGAACACCAACATGACATCATCAAAGATATCAGGGAACTGCAATAGAACCTCAGACTAAGTGCGCATAAGAATTTCAAAGAATTGTTGTGAAGGTATGTGGAAAATTACGAAAAAAAAAAAAAAAAAAAAAAAATCAAATTATCTTCAAATATAGTCATTTGCAAAAAGACTGAGGGAATGAAGAAGATGATTTATATTTAATTTATTAAAAAGTGCAAATATACTATGACTCTTTTTTTTAATCATCAATGATGTCAACACACACCAATAATAAATATATATATATATATTTTCATGTATATAAACCTTCAAAAACCTCTACAGGCCGGCGTCAACACACAGGTCTTTGTCTCGATGGTTCTCTTGGTAAAAATATCTCATGAGTATTTTAAGTTGAAGCTGAATTTAACCTTAGTTCTCATCGTTCATTTTAGTCGGAGCGGAAATGTGTTTGAAGTAAAAGTGATATTTCTCACAGGAAACTGACGACAGAGAGAGGAAGTAAAACATCTTAGTCCTCCTGGAGAAGAAGGTGAGAGGAAGAAGAGTGTGTTTGTGTGCGATACATTCACGAGAAGACAAAAACATCTCTGGTGATTCGTCGACCTCCACCTGGAACGTTGCATGAACAAGTGATCGTCCCCCAAACACATGCAGCATGCTCAGAAACACACACAGACACACACACACCAGAGGCCGAGACTGATTCCAAACACAGCCGACAGTCAACGTTCATGTTCAGAGTCGCATGTATTTCACTTCGGTGTGTGAACGCCACGCCGTGTGTGAAATCACTTTCAGTCACTTCGGCCAAACACAGAACGATCAGAAACTCTTTCTTACCTGCATCTGTGTTTTTGGGCCGAGGGCTACACTGCTTGTGACCTTGACAGCTCCTCATCTCCATCAACTGAGAGTGGAGGCTGTTGAGAACATCCCGGTCCACGTCGTACACCGCGTTCGTCAGCTGGGACAGAAAAACACTTGATTATTATTTATTATTTCAGGCTCAATTTAACTGTTGAAAGAGATTCAACTCAATTCAAACACATTCCTTCAACATGAGTTTTACCCTCATCGTTGACTCTCATTGAATTCTAAACAATGGTCTTTTTAACAAACAAATCAACATAAACATCAATATACCTTGATTCATGAGAGAATGTTTACATAATAATAATAATACATTTTATTTAAAGGCGCCTTTCTTGACACGCAAGGTAAATGTTGGTTTGAAACATGAGAACTACACAATTACTCACGTTACTATTTTTATTTGATCAAATAGAATTTAAGTTTACATAAAAACATAAAACGGACATAAAAATGTGCACATGGATTAACATTTTTAACAATTTATTTTCTTACAAACATTTAATTTTATTTAAATATTATAATAACGTATGATTAAAAGATTGTCAAAAATAAAAAGATTTAGCTATTTCTGTAATAAATATCTGGGTAAGAGTTGCTGGAAAGAACTTGTTGAACCAATATAATAAAATTAAAACATAAAAACTGTAGAGAAAACAAGTTAAGTGCTAAGAAAAGTTAGAATTACAGACGTTCATCAGTGGTGAATAATAAAAAAAAGTTAAAAGATCTTAAGTTATTAAGAGCAGGACAGAAATTGATGATCAGTTTTATAGTTTCAATGACCCGTATGTGCCCAGGTCTGTCCTGAAAGATGTAATCATCAACACATGAATCATAGGTAAAAAAATAAAAAACATAAATCGATCTAAAATACAGGTTGATAGTTAAAGCCACAGGTGGTCACTCACCTGGTACGGGTCACTGTTGAGGTCAAAGAATTCCAGGAAGCCGGTGGAAAACTCGCAGAAGAGCGTGTTGTGGGTCTCGTTGATGGTCCTCAGACACCAGTAGGTGTTGTTGTTGGAGCTGGTGCAGGCGCAGAATCCTCCCACTGCACCAAGAAACACACCTGTTAATGAACCTAGAGCATGTTTTCAACCGTGATGATGACACGTACGAGTCCAGAGCGGAGCGGTCGCCCAGTGGTCGTTGTTGTGCGTGAAGCAGGTGAGTCCCGGGTGGCTGCAGTCGTCTCCCTTCCTCTGCCTCTTCTTCTCCTTCCTCTCCTTCTTTTTCCTGCGGATCTCGTTGTACAGCTGAGCCTTCCCGTCCAGGTCCTGGGCAGCCTCTCTGTCGCACAGAATCAGGGACCACATTTAAAAAAAAAACATGACATCAAACTTCCTCAGCAGTAGAAGATCTAAGGACTTCCAGAACACCACGGCACGACTGCAGCCTTTCATGTTTCAGCTTCTACCGTGTCCAATTTTCCCCGAGAGGACATCCGAGCCACCTCGGACTCTGACGGACCAGCTGCTTCGTGTTGCTCTAATCTATCCCCAATGTTTCCTGCTGCCGGCCGATCACTGGGTTTGAGGGATTGACTGATTTCCCGCTTTGTTGAGTCATTCTTTCGCTGCAGCCTGATCACTTTCAGACTCGAGGCCAGAGATCTGCGGTTCTACCAGACTCTAGATGCTCAAACACACACATGCTCCACTGTTCAGGCGGCATGCAGGGATCATGCACTACTCACACCACTACATATTATATTATATCACTTATATTTAGTGAGCATTGGAACCATCAAGATCCTTCTTTACAATCTTCTTTACTAGAAGAAAACTTTGTTATTTCACAAACAACGTCACCGATGATTTCACTCATAGTTTTAACTTTATTATGTCAGCAGGAGCTGAAACAAAGCTGCATATATTTTTACAGTTTATAATAATTAGAATAATTTAAATAAGTATTTTAACCATATTGTATTTATTATTTGATGTTAAATTTGGCATATATTTGTGCCATATGATCTAAAAAAGTAAAAATTTGTCCATATGTTGCTTAGTTTGATGCAAATGGATTCCTTGTTCATGTGAGGTAGTGTTATATGTTAACAGAAAATTACAAATCATGAATCTATGTCTTATTTCTTACTGTTGTATTTTACTCTAACTTTTTGTGTCCTTTAGTGCCATGACAAGCAGTAATATTTTTAAAATAAATAATGACACCATATGAAAATAAATAAATATTTTCACATTTGCATTTTTCTTCTTCCGTTTGTCAAAGTATTCAACCACCTATTTTTGATGAGATATTTATCAAAACTGAAATAGAACTGAAGTTGATTTTAGAAGAATTTTCTTTAAAAAACCTTAAACAATCCTTTTAAAAGACACAATCAGGATGTATTTGTGTGAAATAACAAGACTTTCTCAAAGGTGTTTCAAGGATCTCGTCGAGGATCTACTGTGTGAGCTGAAGCAACACGAGTGAGGCGGAGAAGAACTCACTTAAAGGGATGAAGTTGATCATTTCTGCTCTTCGCTCTGTCTGTCTTGATCCTGTCCTCTCTGCTATAATAGCTGGTGTCATGAACAGAGAAGCAGACTAGCTCAGTCAACAAGTGGACTCTCAGGTTCGACCTCAGTCCAGGTCCAAGTCTAGTGTTTGTGCGTCTAGTGTCCAGAGAGACTCACCCTTTCTTGGCACAGTCGCACTCGTCCGGCCTCGTCCTCTTCAGATGGCCTCGTACTTCTCGCAAGTTCTTGATCTTGTCTTGAAGAGCTTCGATCTGGAATCAAACAAAAACCTTCTCCAACATCCGTTTTGTCTTCTCCTCACACGTGATTCACACAAACCTCTTGGTCCACGTAACTCTTGTGGTCCTTCCAGGCTCTGGAGGACTGGTAGACCTCCCTCTCGCAGTGGATGGAGTCGTTCATCAGGATGTAACACCTGGCGCAGAAGAAGAGTCACGCTCCGCTCTCTGTGCTCTCTAAGCTCGAGCTTACTTGTGTGTGACTTTGACGGAGTTGGGGTACCCCACGGCGTTGGTGTCGTCGGACAGCATCTCCTCCGACCCGTCGGCGGCCGCCGCCTCGAACGCCGGCTCCTCTGACTCGTAGTGTCGCTTTGAGATGCGTCGAACTCCCGACTGATCGTCCGCCTGCAGGTCAATGTCGTAAATATGACCTTCGAACTCCACCGAGAGAGAGCGTGTGGGCCGAGTGTGGACGAAGCGTGGACGGTAACCTGTAACGAGTCGGGAGACAGCTTGATGAAACTTCGGTGGCAGGTCTCACAACCACCGCTAGAGGGCGTCCCGCCACAAGCCTAACACGCACACGCAAAGTAAATCCAGAGCTTGTTGCAGGATGTTTGTGAGCATGTGTTTACTGTTAGAGCGTAAGTAATCCATTAGAAGGAATAAAGCCTTTAGTCCAGAGAGCAACTCTGGTATTGATTTATTAAGAAACAAACATTGATACAATAATTCAGGTTTAATGCGGTTTTAAGTTTCCTGCTCAAGCGTCCATGATTGTGTTTTATAGCGACACACAAAGTTCAGCATGTTTCACCGGCTCTATAAAACATCCTGGCGGGTTCAAACACTCACGTTGGTTGGAGGAAGACAACTGTCGGTGGGAGCGGCGGTCAGACCTGCTGGGTTTGAAAAGGGTCTCCCCACAATCGCAGCCCCCCTCTCTGTTTTCATAAGTGCCGTGAGCTCTGAGGCTGCGGGTTCTCTTCCTGGAGCCCTCTCTGGCGCCACCTTTGCACTTCTGAATCCTCCACTTGCCAGTGATCTCCTCGATGCAGTGCCATTTCTAGAAGAAAAAAAAAAGGCAGTCAGAGAATTTATTTTCATGCTGTTAAGCTCTGAGCAGATTTTCTGGCTCAGCGTTCAGGAGCAACTGTTAGCATCGGATTTCAAGCAAAATCTGGAACGAACTTGTGTCAAATGCATGTGATAATATTTAGACACTGGCGAGAAGTGGCGTCACAATCAACAAAGAAAAGAAAAGCTTAATGACTGGAAACAAAGAGTAAAACCTGCGTGAAGTCCCTCACAGGGACCACGTCTGAGCCAAGTGCGTCATGAGTACGAGAAGTCAGAACCTTCACACACACACACACATTCCTGCACATCTTCTGTGTCTGTGTGAACATCAACCCACACTGTGAAAGATCTGGCCAGGTCCTGCGTGAATAGAGGAGACACATCTGCGCACTGCAGCGTGGGTGAGAGTGATCAGTGATGAGTGTGGGAACCGGCGTCCAAACAAAGGAGCGCGAGTCAGATCAGGTGTCTTCTGGAAGGCTCTTGTAGTGACAAGCGGCTCGCAGGCCAGACGGTGAAAGCTTTCCCGGCGTCGGACGATAGAACAGAAGCTACACCTTCATCACTTTATACGTCTTCCTTCTGTGGGGAGTTTAAGGTCAGGCGAGGACGAGTGAACATCAGCCTCGTGATTGAATAGTTCAATAGCAAGTCTGACAAGAAACAATGAAAGTAAAAGTTCTCAAAGCAGCATCAGTCCGGGTTAGATGAGGGTCAGAGAGGAACTGTCACCAGACTAGCCAGGAACCGGGGGGGTTGTGCAAGGACAGGAAGTGGTGTCCAGCAGACACAGGAAAAGGGTTTGTGCATTTTATCTTCCTGCACTATCAGTGACCTGGTGACTTCACACCATCAATTCTGATACAGGAAGGTTGTGAGTTCCAATCCCACGACATCACAAAAGAGCCTCTCCAAGTGTTTCCAACATGGGCTCACACAAGGAACAGTTTGGGGCTTTAAGCAAGAGCATCAAGACAGACTCGCCCTCAAGTCTATATGACTTAGCAAAGCAGTCGTCTTTATGCACCGTGTTACACCAATATTGATTCAGGAGAGCCAAGAGAGTTTGTGGGCAGAATTTTCTTTGGCTGCTAGAATTGAATTTATATTAGCCATATATTTACCGAAAACATTTACTAAAGCACACTTTAAAACATGCTGCTTAACAACTGACACCAGTTAAAAGACGCATAATTGAGGCAAAAGTTTATAACCTCTGCCAAGGAGGTCATGAGACTTGATCTGTCTTTCAGCAAAATAACTCGAAAGTGGATGAAATCTTCCAAAAAGGGTTATAAGGAGACAAAGGAGCAGATTATTACACGAAAGGGACAATCCCAGTAATACATTTACACCCATTTCTTTCTGGAAAAATACAACTCCATATAGTGTAGTATTATACCTATTAACCCTCTCAATCCAGATAGTTTATATTTTTTAATAAACTATCGGAAACCACTGTAATTCAAACTTACTGTTGCTGATCACGTTGTAAAAAATGTCATAAACTTTAACATGTAATGAGGAGAACCTGTCCTGCCAACCAAATGGCTATTTTCTAATTTCCTGATATTAACAGCGCTACCATTCCAATCCAACATGCCTCGCAGACGTCACACACGCCCTCCTGCTCAGGACATATCTCACTCTTAGATTTTCCTGGCTGCCATATTTAATAACCTTTTGTTACGTACACACATTTATGTGGCTGTAAACTAAGTCTGGGTTGCATTAGGCAGTCAGTCAGAAATAGGCTGCCCGTTATTTCACGCTACCTAAAACTTGTAACAATTTGTATTGTTCTGGTCCGTCTGTTCCGAGGCCACATACTGTACCACTCGGCTGCCGGTCTGCCAGAAACTGAATGGCCGCACATGAAAGAAAAGCGCCAACAAATGAATGTGCCCACAGAACGGCTCTAATTATGAAGCCACTGATGTTCTCATGGCAATCTTTTCTAGCCGTTCTATAGTCAGACGGTTCATAATTGCAAGTGAATACATTTGGATTTGGACGTGGATCAAAGTGTGTTTGTGGTACCTGTCCGGGCTGTTCACAGGGGGTGAGGAATTCTGGCTGCTGACATGTTTCTTTGACTTTCTTGTACTTGGGAAGGCTGTTGGTGTGTTGTGTGTTGGGAGTGTCCTCTTTCTTCCTCAGGATCTTTCTGTGTAGCACAAAACATCAGATTTTAAAGGACACAGCTCATGAATATTGCTGACAGAGCATTTTTTATTTTTTTTTATTTTGGTGAGGTGAAGCCAGTAAATCAATACTTAGAGTCTGAGAGTGTGTATTGAGAGAGGTTTTGGCTACAAAGCTCCACTCAGCCTCGCAGCAGTGGCCAGATCCAGGCCAAGCTATTTGACCTCAGGCTGGCATTATGTTCGACTACTCTGCCCGTCTACGATGCCATCGCCACCACAGGGCCGCGCTGGTCCTCTGCCAACATCCAGCCCCTGCTCTATCCCCTCGCTCTCTGCCAACAGTCTGGCCACTCAGAACCACAGACAGAGTGACGACGACCGCTAAGCGTAGAACAACCTGTCCCCTCAAGAGTGGAGCTGTTGTCGGTTACCATCACGTCTCGCTCCTCGTTCGGCGGGATAACAGCCAAAGTTCACACACCGAGTTGGCTGCGGCGACCACCAGCCGCTGGCCAAGGTAATTAAAGAGGCGAATGTTGCACAAGTTAGGTAGATGATGGCACTTTCAGACAAAACAAGTCAGTCAGATCAACATTTTGGAGGGGCTGAAGCCAAACGTAACGTAGATAAACACAAACGTAATGTAGATGAACACAAACGTAACGTAGATAAACACAAACGTAATGTAGATGAACACAAACGTAACGTAGATGAACACAAGCGCAGCTTAGATGAACACAAATGTCGAGTAAATTAACAAAAACGTAGCCTAGATTATGAGAAACGTAGCCTCGATGAACACAAACGTAGCGTAGATGAACAAAAGCGTAGGCTAGATGAACACAAACGTAATTTAAAAAACAATGTACGAATCCCTCTAGAATTCGCTTCATAGTTTGACCCCATAAAGGGCCGTAATAATACAGCGAAAGGGCCTCTTATAGACCTGGAGCAGGACTTTGTTTTAGGGGAAGGTCTATGCCAAAATGACACACGATACATGCCAAGAGATTTCAATTTCATGCGTCGACCTGCTTTTGTTTTTGGTTAAATTGATTTATAAACAAATATTTAGCTACAAAAACAAACATGAAAATTAGGTTTATTTTTTGATTACACAACAAGTCGACAAAATCCGAAGAAAAAATTGAATTGGCTTAATTGACCTTAACTTCTAGTCAACTTTAAGTTACTATTGTTTATCTTTTCATTTGAGGAGAGTCCTAATGACGTGACTCAGTTGTGAAGAAGATTGTACTCTGAGCCTCTCACAGATGAACGTTCAAGCTCATGGAGGATGTGACAGGAATCAGTGATACAACCGAACCAAAATAACACTTCAAATGTGTCGCTGATAACCTTCAGTCCCAGTGTCAAGGTCATGGAGTGCATGTGTTGATGGCATTTTTCCCACAGCTGTCAGGCGTCCATCACTTCACCCGCAGACTTAAGTCAGATTAACAGTGAGAGTGCACAAAGGCAGGTTGTCAAAGTCAAGGTGCGTGTGCGGCGGAGGGAAGGTTAAATAAAGAACGTCGCTCCTGCACAGAGTCGGAGGACGACAGACGTGAGCCTGTAGATCGAATCCCAGCCTTCCAGCAATGCCTCTGGTAACACCAGCCTGGCTGGGCTTTGTTTGTTTTATGGACCCTCTTGTGTTACTGAAATGTATCTTCCGTCTCCAAGTCAAGTCTAGCTGAGCCACCAAACACTTCCTGTGACCTGATCTCACCTTTAGGTAGACAAAGACCGACTGTGCTCAGTACGCAAAGACAAAGTCGGCTCTCGCTGGCTGTCGGCCGAGCATGTAATCTCAAAGTAGTCAGATCCACAGTGGGACGGCGTGTAACGGAAAGGGCAGGTCCGATGATGAAAGAGGCGATATACGATTTAGTAATGTTTGCAGAAAGCACCAGCTGTGTAATGACATGGATGTTCCTGTTCCTGTGGTGTGGAGAAGAAGAATAGAAAGAGCTGCAGTTTACCCGCGCTCCACCAGGAATGTGTCCCTCCAGACTTTAGGTTTCCGGTTGGGTTTGAATCTGGGAACACAAAAAGGAAAGATCATGGAAGTGATGCAGGGATTTTTTCAGCTGCAGCTAAGCTTCATCGCATTAAACTTGCACACTTCGGTCCAAATGCTTGCTTTTTGTCTTTAACAGACTGCAGAGAATCATTATAAATAGTTGTTGTCATTATTTTGTGATAATTTCAATGATGTCACATGTTTCTGAGGTTTAGTTTTGCTTAAATTGGATTTAAAAACTATCAGAAAATGGTGTAAATAATATAAAATAGGGACATTTACTGCAAGCGTATTGACTGATAGTCACTCAATATATTTGAAAATTCCTTCCACTGTTCGACATCCAACTCCAATTTTCTCTCTGCTATTTAGTATCGTTAAAAAGCTGTCGGCGCACATCCTAATCTTCACATTTGTTTTTAGGAACGCGCTGCTCTGGCTCTGGCCGTGCAGCCTCTGCACCAGTGGTTTGGCTCGCGTCACAAAGGCAGCCTCGGATCCTATTTAACAGAATTACTTCTAATGTATTGTTCTTTCCAAACACTTATTGTGTGGTGGAGACGCCGAGCGTTACTGGCGCGAGGGGAGATTTTGATGAAACACGTCACGTGAATGACACATAACACAAAAACAAGAGACACGGCTGGTTTCTTCGAGTATTTAATATTTGTTTTTTGAACTGATTTACATCATCTGTGGCATTTTGTCTACCATCTAGTTTTTTTTACGTTTCTGCCTAAGATGTTGAACATCACCATAATCTCTGAAATATTTATTATATTTTTAAACAATGTAACAGGTTACAATTTTATTTTATAAATGTAAAGCGAAGGAAGGTTTTGTTGGGTATGATTAACCCGATCCAATTATATTCAGGTGGTCTTTAAATGTGACTTTAATAAATGTTTAACATTTTAGTGAGTCCTTTTTCAATGCAATACATTTTCTATTTGACTATGTGTTCAGAGATATAACTTAAAAAAAAGAGAAAGAAACGTTTATTTCAACCTCATAGAAATATATGAATACGCTTACTTAGATGATAGATTTAAATTATAATTTATTAAATAGCAACTTTGGCTTACTTTCACTTGTATTATTTTAGCACTGCAGCACTTCTACTCAGTCACTTTCTTGAGAAATGTACTTTAGACTGTAGTACGTGCTCTGGACGCGCTTGCGATATTTACCAGGATTACTTCCTGTCTGTATTGCTTGTTATTCTTTAAACTTTTTCTACAAACCATCTTAAAATATTGAAGTTTTTCCAGAACAATTCCTCTTGTCAAGGCTTCAATACAAGATGGACGTTAAAGAAGAGCACAACGGGGGTATTTGGATGTTTTGTAAGACAAAGACAAGGATGAAGACAACTGAGTTTAAGTCGCTACATTAAAATGTTTTTTTTTTTTTAATCTATAACTCTAAAAAGGAAGAAATTACTATGAAAATAATCCCAACCAGTCGCCATGAGAGTGACCAGAAAATAAAGTTTTAATCAATTTTGGGTGAACTATCACTTTAGGGGACGTTTGTACTGTGAAGCTGTAGAACTCTTAACGCATGTGCAGATGAATCTGCTCTATGTTTGGGAGGTCATACTAAAGGAATGTTTGAAGAGTTCAAATCCACTGTACACTGCCATCAGATGATACATTTTCCTTTTAGGGATTATAGTTATTTATAATGTGCGTGTCAAACCCTGTCTGCGGCGTTAGGACCGTAAATAAACAGATTAAATAAAAAGGAAAGCAAAGGAAAATAAAGAAAAATCTTTTCAGTGGAGCTTAGCATGTCCATCCAAGAAAAATCTGCCAATCACTTTGAGTGCATCTGGATTAAAATCAGCCATTTCCCTCAGTGATTTGCTCAGTAACAGCACAGCAGAGTTACACCTATTATGCTCCGTGTGCTTGAGTTAAATGTCCGCTACCAAAGGTCATGAATGAGCTGCACAAACCTGTTGCCAGTCCTGTCTTGTTCCAGCAGCTTGAGTATCGACTTTCCATCCATGTCTGGAGGGGTGTCCAGACCGGCGATGTGGAGAATGGTGGGAGCCAGGTCGATGTTCAGAACCAGATGGGGGTTTCTGAAAACAAATCACAAAACCATTAGACATTTAAAAAAAAAAAAGGAATAGCATGATGTGCAGGCCACAAAGACAGAACACGTCTTCTGGTGGTTAGGTGCACTCACACTGCCCCGGGCTGCACGTTTGGGCCTCTCAGGAAGAACGGCACGCGGATGTCAAAGTCGTACGGCATTGACTTCCCCTTGACCAGTCCAAACTGACCGATGTGGTAGCCATGATCAGCTGTGTAGATGATGTATGTGTTGTCCAGCTCTCCGCTCTCCTCCAGCATGTTGTAAACCTGCGGGGTCGAAGAGTCCACAGCAGGATGAGACGTGAGTAGAATCTTAAGTTTAACCAAACAAAGCTGTTAAAGAAGGGTCTTTACATCACATTTCCTGCTATCGAATGTTAAAAGATGAAAACAACGATGGTTCCTCGAGGACGTACTCACAAAACATCTTCAGCAACAACTACAATTCAATGAAGGTATTCGATTTACTAATATTTTAAAAGTTAAAATCAACCATATAATATTATGATGGCACGGAATAATAATGATTTCAAAGCTTGCCTTTTGCACGGAGTCATCCACCGACATGAGCGTCTGCAGCCTCTTCCGGTGCAGAAAGTTGGTGAACTCCATGTGGATGGGCCTCATAGGACCCGTGTACTGCATGATCCAGTGTTTGTCCATGTTTGGGGCGTAGTTGTAACTCGGTGTGCTGTGGTGAGAAGACGATAAAACAAGATCAAGCTCCCTGATAGAATCACAACAACATGACAGCTGAAAAGTAATGCATTGAGAAACCTTTCTGCTACTTTTCACAACTACCGGACAGTAACGTTTGCCACATTTGTATTCGACAGGCATCAATAGCGTCTCTGTTTGCTGCAGGAAATGTCTTAATACTGGGCAGCAGAGCGCTCTGCTCTTTTCGCACACCTTTCTCTGAAGCCACCTTCCCTCTCGCACACAGACGAGAGTCGCCTCGTTCAACCGGGCTCCTGGCGTACACCAGCAGTCTGAGGGTTGGCACATGCTTAACAAAATAATAGGCCCCCAAAGTCAAGTTTACAGCAAGCACTGGACCAAAACCTCAGTCATTTGAAATGCGGGAATAACAAGTGTGTAAATAGAGGGGGGGGGGGGGGGGCAGTTCACCTGTAGCAGCAATATCAGATAACAATTCAGAGATAGTTTGATGTTCCATCAATCCAACAACAACGCAAAGATTCACCAAGGTTTGTCGTCCACAGAACAAATTACTACGAGCTTACAGCTTATCCAAGACCTGCTGGGAGATTGAGCTGCTCCTGGCCTCGACTCGTCGAGCAAGCTTTGTTAGCAGGGTGAACTCTTCACCCACCTAGCCAGGCGGTCTAATAAACCCAACAAAGGGACCTGTCTCTGGGCAGTGGGCCACCAAGGTATGAGGCCCCGTGCACCGGGGAACCAGGAATTCAGAGGTCAGTGGAGCAACGCCAGCGTATATGGGAGGTCACACCTGTCACGTATATATGTTGATGTTTCGTGGTATTTGTCCAGGATTACAGCAGGACCCGCTGCTCACCCTGAAATGCCCTGTGACCCTCAAACAGACACTTTCAGCACACAAATTAACCACATCCCCCGAAGCAACTTGTTGAGTTCTTGCCAGCCTTCATTCCTCCTCCGACACTGAAACATGTATTTGAGAAATTCTAGCACGTCTGCTGAGGAGTCGGGCGGTGGGCTCACCCGAGAGATGATAGAAACACCTTTGGGGAGGAATGTTAATGGCATTAATATCCAGCCTCCCCTGTGATTGTTGCTGTCAAGTCATACAGACGCACTTTGATATACGAGTCGCGTCCCGCCTCCCTACCTAAATATTATATCTCTGCACGATGTAGCAACAGTTCCTCCAGGCGATTATGGAAATGTAATTTTAGCAAGAAATTGCTGTGGCTGTCAGACATGGCAGTAAAAGATAATTATTTTATAGTGAGAACGATAAAGAAAACAATATAAAATAAGCTCACCCATACAAACCTGTTCTTTTAGTTTGTTCAAATTACTCCCATACATTGATATGGACTTTTCATTTTACTATTGGACTTAATTTTCATCTCTATCATTAACTTCTGGTCTGTGACAGTTTCTTTACATAAACCAGAACTTTAAAACTCAAGTTAAAACTTAAGTAAGGCCGTGTTTCACATATACATAAAGAAAATTTACAATTACACTAAAAACATATATATATTTATACATGTCGTACAATACTACGTATTTGACTGATTTAGTGAAATTAAAAAACAACTTCAAAAGCCAAATATTCACAACATTACAGCAACAAGACTAACTGTCCGAGCAGCCATCTTGGATTTTATTACTCGGGGGTGGTCAGACCACTAAGAGATTACGACTCTTAACTGCCGACATCAAGGGTGGTTCCCCCTGGGCATTATATTATATTAGTTCCCAGAACAACTATAAAGCACCAGTCATTTTTAAGAGAACTGATACAGTGCATTCTGGGTAGTTTAAAGAAAAAGGGGAGCTTTATACTAGCATGTATAACAGGTTTAATGTTCTATTGTTCGCCAAAATAAAAAGAGGAGAGTGCAGGCAGGGTGGACAACTGTCACGCCATGTGACACAAATACAAGATGTGGAGTGAGAAGAGTCGAGAGTTGAAGACGATGAGGTTTCCATTGGGAATGACTAGAAAGGACAAGGGCAGAGATCAAGCATCAGATGGTTTGTCGGGGTGAAGGAAACAACTAAGGAGAGAAAATAACAACTGCAATCTGGATTATTATTTTTATTCTTGTAACACTAGTTATTAGTTTTATACTTCTTAATATTTTTTTTCGATTTGTGGAATAATCTTTTAATATTATGAATGCCATGAATAAGATGTTATAATGGAAGCTTGGATGTTCCTACACTCATACAACAAATCAACAGAAAACCTCTAGAGCTCAAAGCAACAGTCACTATACTGGTGACCAAAAAGGAGCAAGGGAGGGGGGGCACCAACTCACACGGAGTGCTGGGGCAACCCCTTTGGATGCCTGCGGGCCTCCGCTCCTCTACATTCACGCAGAGGCTCGAGCTAAAAATAAATTAATAATGTCACAAAGGGTGTTCCAAAGCACACAATGCATTCCTCTCATCCCAACGGCCAGTCAGAGAGAGACAGAGTAGGCCGGGGGGGTTGAAGAGAGACCATTGATGGATGGAGTCGGAAAGTCCGATGTGAATTTCGCTGGTGGGGAGGTCGGGGATGGAGCCCCAATCGTACGAGAAAATTAGAAAAAAAGGCAGATCAACCCACAGAAGCATGGATGTACAGACACTGTAGACAGAGAAGGTGGAGAATGTCCAGTCGGGAGCGGAATCGCTGAAGGAAACATACGTGGTTTTCCCGGAAAAGATTACCGAGATGATCTGGCAGTCACTGAACCTTTGTCTTCAAATCATTCCCTACACTCTCCTGCAAAGAAGCAGCCCGAGAGTCTGCCGCCGCTGCCTCCAAAAGATATTGTTGCCACGGAGCAGCCAAGAACATCACGGTGCTTAAAGTGACAAGGTGACAAGAGTTGTGGACGGCCGACGTGTGCTTGGCAGGAGAGCTTTGCTCTATTAGAGGGAGAGAGACTGATGATCGACTATTCACTATGAGCCCAGACTATTCCTGGACGATTCCTCACTCCCATTTTACACTCGTCTCACTGAGCAGTTTTCAGAAATCTGTCAGCACATGATCGAGGAAAGCTCTGTGCTATACCAGTGAGGTGCGGTGAGACGTTCACACTGTGATTGGTTGTCAACAAGTCAGACAAAACACAAGACCTGGCTGCCCTCGAGTTCATCCGACGGAGTGTTCAGTGAAGACAGAGGCAGTTGAGTCAACATTCCCTCACGTGAAATAATGTTTTGTAATAATGTTTAATTTCAATTTACATCACTGTAATTGATTGCAATTGTATCGTTACTTAAGTGTGTTTTAGTCATACATTTTAAATCTGATTAAATTTATACTGAAAATAAAATAAAAAAACATCTGCATTCAGTGATTTTCGCTTTACACGAGTGAGCCACTAAGATAGTTAAGAAGCAACTTTAAACATTTTTAATTGTACTTTTTACTTAAGTGAGTTAAGTATTTTTCTGACCTATTTTTGTTCAACAATTTGTACTAATAAAAAGTTACTAATTTTGATAATTTAGTGTAAAATGACTGTCTAGAAAACTAAAATGTCAAGCGCAAACATTCATTCTGAAACATCAAACCCACAATCGCGTTTAAGGGGTAATTGTTAGCATCTCCGTCTTAAATGTGTTTTTAAGTAAAAGAGGCGTTTTCTTCTTCCTTTTCACTTCCTGCCCAAATAATCCACCCTAAATCTAATTAAAGTCATCTTTTAACTTGATTAAATTATTTCACCGCAACAAAAGAACTTCCTGTCAACAAAGCAAACATGTTTTGGCAACATCAAGAGCCCAGAATTGCTTTGACTTTATACAAATAAAGCTCGACTCACATGTGATGCGAGGCGTTGGGGAAGAACTCGGCGTACTGTGGAGCCGAGTCTTCCGGCCCGTGAGGTGCAGCGTGGCTGATGACCATCATCACCGGGCGATGAGGATACACCTTTTTGGACGTGCGGAAGAAGTTGATGCTGTCGTTTGTGATCAGATCAGTGAAATAATCCTGAAAGAAAAAGAAAAAAAAACAAGCCGTTACTGAACCATCTTGCTCTGCACCTGGGTCACCGAGTTCATTCAGAACCAACACGTCGACAACTGGCGTGCGGAGGTCAGCGTGTTGTATCATGGAGAAATCTCTGAGCTATTCAATATGACATCCACGATGGAAAGAAGCGCATGCTGTTCTTGAATACCATTTTGTTATGACAGTTCCGACTCCACTCCGCTGTGTGCTTTTCTTTTCTGCTTTCTCCCTAATCTGTGCTCTTTCCAGTCTCCCTTTACAGGGATCATTCTCTCTGAACATCACGGATTTGACAGGAAATAAAAACTCTCAAAGAGCGCTTGCCTGCGGCGTCAGAAGGGAAATGAGCTGGAGTAAGTGATGAGTTTTATAATGAAGATGTAGGGACTCTGAGAGGTACTTTCCTCTGTCATGTGTTGTCGATTAGAGAAGAAACTCGTGGAGGAACAGAGCACTGAAAATTTGACTTTTGCCTAATCAAACAATTCTGAGTGGTGACATTTTATTAAAAGCATTATTCCAGATGTGGTGTAGTCACTTTATAAATCCACACTAGGCTACACCCTCACATTATATTATGGGGGGGGGGGAGTGGGGTTGCCAAATTTCCACTCGCTCCCGGTCTACCTGCAGGTTTGGCTACTGCTGCCGCCTGGCGCACCCCGACAGATGGGAGTGGCATCGAAGGATGAAAGAGTGAAGGATAAAGGATTTCCCTTAAATGTCAGAAGGGAATTTGGCTGATTTATCCCATCTCTATTAATAGATTTTACTGCCAGACCACTGCAGCTGGCACAAGTGCACGTGGTTGATTGCACAATGCTTTGCTATGCCTCCATCGGTTCCGTTTGCCAACACTCCGAGTACTGTCAAGAGCCCAGGCAGGTCACACAAAGTGACAATGGCACGATGTTGGCACGCCTTTTCAAAAATGATCCGGGTGGTGGAAACCCATGATTACAAAGAAACTAAGAAGGCAGTGAGAGGGTCTGCAGTCTCACTGTTGTCGGTTTGGAAAAATACTTTACCTGCTTAGTGAATAAATCTTTAATTACCTGCCCGTGTTATAAGGAACGGAAGGATTGGAAAGATTATGCAACACTTCAACACAGTCCTGAATGTGTATGTTACCATTTACTATTTAAAATTATTAAAACAAACCCCCAACACTAATCATAGAGAACAACTGCACTATGTACTGATTAACAAATCTAGTTTGAGAACAAACTAAATGGTCTTTCACAAAAGCCTTCCTCCTTAATCTACTCATCCTCCTAAGCATGGAAAATGAGGAAAATGATGGGACCTAATAGAATGGAATAGCTGTGGAAGCGACATTAGAAATCCGGTCTTGTGCCAGCTGCAGAGTCTTTCTCACTGCAGAGTCTGCCGAGTTGCACTTGCTCGAGCGGTCACTGGTTTATATTTTTTGGCGGAGAGAAGCCAACAGTGTCCATTTGCTTGCAGACCTCAATCTGCTGACCAAGCGTGTGTCCTGTAAACATTGTGGCCTGGACTTGCGGGTAACTTAACACTACTATCTACAGTCGCACCTCGACCGCATGCCAAACATTTGTTTGCTCATCTTTTGGGCAGGCGATGTTGGAACTTGACATGCACCCAAACTATAAAACCGCTTCATGGATTCCTTATGTGCCCAATACAAACCTCTGTGAGAAAATGTTGGCAGGGGGATGCGAAAACAAACGGACATCTTGTGCAGAAAAAAATATGCCAGGATGATTAGTGTGCCATCCAGAGACGAAAAACAGCAACATCCACGGCATCTCTTAAATTTAATGTCTTTGCAGGATAAAAGTGAGGAAAAAGAGCAGGATTTGCAGCCTGGAATTCAGACTTCGTCTGTTCCATTTTTACGTGGCGTGGAAAGTGTCCCAATAAAAGGACAGTGCGGAGATGATGCCATCTTCTGTCACATGGCACCTGTAATAAAAATTCCTGCCACCCTAAATCACAACAACTGTGATAAAAGAAATGCTCCACCATCTGTATTTATGGGAGCAACCTGCAATTTGTCAGGTGAGGTCTTTTATGCTCAGCCATGAAGGAAAACAAATGCGTGATTGAGTCGAGAAATTATGTGAACACATACCTTGGCATATTCTGCTCCGTGCTTTTCCTTGAAACCATTTCGACAGACGGTGTAATTATAGAAACGGGAGTTTTTGATTAATCCAACCCATTCACGCCACCCAGGCGGGATGTAGCTGCCGTTATATTCGTTAAGGTACTTGCCGAAGAAGCCTGCGAAAAGAAGAGAGTTATTTTTTAATATTTCCCTTTCTCTATTCAAACCACTACTAATCAGAAAAAACTAAAAACCATAAATGTCAGATATTAAAAATGTAAATTCACAGCCATAGAAAGTAAAGAAACAAACTCCTTTGTCTATATTCAGCATACAGAGAGCTGTAGAATGCTACTCTCGGCCAAAAGTCGTCCATTACACCTCGACACAACAGTAGCAGAAACACAGGGGGGACATTGACACTTAAACACCTGCATAAATGCTTACGGTGGTCCCGAGGGTGACAGAGAAGCTTCTGTATCACTACAGTGAGAAACATAAACGAGGGTCACGCTTGTTTAAAGTACAACGTTTAAAATTTTCCCCCTTTTTTCTGGACCGACAACAGACCTTGGACGGCTCGGGCACAGAGCCAAGGTACTCGGAGGAAGCTAATTGTAGACCAACGCATCTGCTAGAGGACCACAAGCCACAGGACCCCAGTAGGGGTGCCCGGTCTAACGCCTGCTCATCACTCAGAGACACCGTCAGATGAGGCATGACAGCAACCTGGCACACTCGCTGTGTTTGCATTTCTCACAGCAGAGGTCCTGCTGGGGAGTCCAGTTCAGGGTAATTCTATGTTCTGCAGGCGTATATTGTTGTAGTCCACGAAGCTGCTCTGTTGTCAAAGTCGGATATTGCAATCGCGTCCTTTACTTGACCCACCTGTCCTGTATCCCGTGTTGTTGAGGTAGACGGCGAAGGAGCGTGGCTCGTGTTGGACCTGCCAGGAGGGAGAGGAGCAGTTCTCGTTGTTGGTGTAGGTGTTGTGGTTGTGGACATATTTGCCGGTCAGCATGGAGGAGCGTGACGGGCAGCACATGGGTGTGGTGACAAAAGCGTTGGTGAAGGAGGTGCCTCCATCTTCCATGATTTTACGGGTTTTATTCATCACCAGCAGAGATCCTGGGTAAAAGGAAGCAGGAGAAGTTGTTGTAAACCGACATGTGGATGGTTGCTCTAATAAGAGAAGTATTAGCAGAGACATGAAGATTAAATTAGATTGGATCTGATGGCCTGAACCGCTTCAACTTTTCCTTGGAGAAAACTATTTTAAT